>NW_026136721.1:22213277-22448445 GCF_905237075.1 Dicentrarchus labrax | reverse complement strand
AGGATGTTCTAAGGTCCAACAACCAGTCTGCTGTGAAGTCTGAAAAACATCTTGAGTTTTGAGAATCCTGTTTTGCTTCACCCAACATGTTTTGAACAGATTTACTTGAACCCTGTAATTGTTTGTTTATTGTGTTCTTGCCACCAAATAATGTATACTTGCACTCTGTGCTTTCAGTTTCAAGTAAGGACTCTCCGGTATTTAACCTTTGAACTACATTATTTGGAAACTCTAACATGTAGTTTTGTCTCTCAACTAAGTTAAAAACCATTGGTTTTGGTACTGGTACATGACTGTACATGTGCCAAGTATCAACAGATTGTTTTTGACATTCTTTAATGCAATACAAATCATTGGATTCTTGTAATTTACTGTGTTCTGAGGTGTCTTGTCTAATATTTGTTAAGTGATTATCTGACTCATCTGGTAATGATGGTATGTATTCAGAAGATTGTGGTTTCAAGTTAGAAAACCAGTAATCAAGGAAAGATGTACTGATTTCCTTATCTGGTTTTGGGTCTGACATCAGCAGTGGTGAGGGTAGATTTTCTCTTGAATATAGTAAATAATAATCACAATATTGACTCATAAGTTGTTCTCGGACAGGTTCAGAGAGCAAGAGTTCAAGAAATGAGAAACTGCACTGAGAAGCCTGAGAATCTGGCGAGGTTGGTCGGCAGTCCCTATTTGAAGGCCCAAATCTATGAATATTTTTAACTGAGTCAGGTGAAGATGCTCTCCTAACAGAAGAAACGTGACACAATAACTTCTCACACTCAATATCTGGTGTCAAAGGTGAGAATGCTCTAAACCCTCCCTTTACCTGTGGATCTTCAGGTGTAGGGCTATATGTAGGTAGTTGAGAGTCAGGGGACAGTGGCCTATAGTTATTCCAAGACTCAAAGGAGTCAGAACAAAGGGACTGTAAAATTTCAGCAGTTGAAAAATCTTTTGAACTTTCAAACTGTGGTTTACATTCAAATGTATGTCTTTGATTGGGGTGTAATTTATTTTCAGTTAAATTAATTGTAACTTCTGGTGAACTATGTACATCTGATCTGGGAGAGAGTGCCCGGTTGTCATCCAGTATACTGGAAAAGTCAGGGAGGACCCCCTCTTCTCCCAATGGAGAGTCAGGTGACATTACCCTATAATCAGAAATTGACATGACAGAATCAGGAGATGACAGTCTATGTATGGGGTCATTTAATATCCATGCCTCTGAAAGGAAGAGACCTGTTTCATTAACAGGTGAAAATGAGCCACACTGATCCTCAGATGCCAAAGAATCAGGGGTCAAAGGGCTGTATTCCATAAAAGTGGAAGCTAATGTCACATCTTGATCAGGTGATTGGGGTGCAAGATGGGTGACAGGTAGGAAAAGACCTTTTCTTTTCGCCCTAACTATGACATGGTCACTGTCTGGACTAACAGAATAGTAATTACAGTGCCTATCAGTTGAGTCACATGTCACGTGAGAAGAACCACTGACTGTCATACTGTGTGGCAAATCGGTTTTTGGTAATTTCATTTTGTATGATTTCATCATACTGTACTTAGCTGTAGGAATACTGTGTTCAATTGACTGGACATCATCATCATCAATGAAGGGCATGTTTTCCGTACACCCATCAGTGTATACTTGGGGTTTTGTGTTTTCTTCCTTGGGCTTGAAGCCCATATCCCCACTAGAAACCTGTGGGACCTTCTGAGAGAGCCTGTTTTTTTTAGCTACATCTGTGTCATCTTCAGTTATGGCCAGAGTTGCTTGGTGGTCCTCTGGTGGCAAAACTAACAGAAGGTCAGAGATGCTTCCGACAGTGGATTTAGCTGTGTCTGTTTTGCCAAGTTGTGTTGCATAGCTAAACTCATCACAAAGCTCACTGAAGTCAGTCTCAGCCTGGTCTGATTCTGATAGGCTCAGGCCAAAGTCTCTGATAGATATGGATGATGGTAACTTCAGAATTTCATATGATCGCCCTTGCTCATCTTCACAATCACACTGCTTCAATGGTAAGGTTTGGCTGCAGTCATCTTTGACATGGCAGTGAGCGCCACCTTGGAAAGGCCTGATGAAATCAACTTCAACACTGCAGCAATCTTGCTGGTCTTTTACTTTGGGGTCATAAACCTGAGTTCCTTGACTCCCCAATGCTGCTTCTTTTGAAGTGGGGAGTGTACTTACTTGCTCATCTGAGTTGTCGTAAGTTGTAGGTTCTTGTGCAATTACATCCTCAGAAGTCCACAGGTTAGGGTTCAATTCACTGTAACACAAAAATAAGGTTAGGTTACAAAATATGACTTTGCATGAAGAGCCCTATTCTAACAAGGCTAAAGGGTAACACCCACAAACAATGGGCACTGGCCAAATACCTGCACCCATTTGAGTTCTATGTAAGCATGCACACTCTTTGCATCAAGATATGCCACTGTTCCATTTCGTAGCATCGACATGCGGGGAAATATTGATCCTCCAGAAAAGCAGCAGTTTTTACTACTTTATGTCTTTATGCCTATATGACATTTCTAGTGTGTGGGTGTTAGTTGAAATCTGTCCAATGATGTGACACTACATTACTCTGGAGATGTAAGTTGCAGATTCAGGAATAGTTTCAAATTAATTATTTACTGTGGGATCTCAAGGTCCTCCAACAGGTCACCGTGCATGCTCTCTGAGTGAGTGTGACCAATAGGCTCTGCCCAGGAAGGAATATCCAGTAGCGAAGCAACTGAGAGATCCTCTTCAGAAACAGCTGGGGGTGGTCTGCGGTCTGACTCCACCCTTCTCACAACTCTGGGGCTGTCTGCATCCTCTTGCACTGAAGAAAGGGCTACTGACACTGAAAACACACACACAAACACAGCCTGGTGTCAGATATAACCTTCAAACTGGTTGCTGAAATTAGTGTTTAAAGGTGTTACTACCTTCACTGTGATCCAGTGTCTTCTCTATTTCTGCATAAGTTCGAGATGTTTGTTCTTGAACTGACTTGTTCATCTGGGTTTCAATAAGATGGACGATGTCCATGCGGTTTATCTTGGTTAGTCTCTTAATCAGACAGTCCTCTGTGGAAGGATTTATCAATTATTAATAGACTGTAAAAAACATGAAATTAACACAACAACAAAATTATAAGAAAATTGCAAATGCAAGATTACATTGAATGTACAGTAGGAATATTGGTCTAATAAAAACACAAATCATTTGATAGATTCAACATCAAAGATAAAATAGATTTTTAAAGCCTGTGTTTACACACAAAAATCAGCAGTGTTTACAGAATTCGAAGTACTATATGGGAAAATACTAGTAAAATCTGCCGGACCAAAACACAGTTTACCTGTGGCATGTTTGCCTTCCCGCTCAACCCAGCGCTGCAGCAAGGCATGGCTCTGCTCTTGGAGAGAATTAGGATTCTCTGTTCTTACTAATTGGATATCATCCTCACTGAATTCCAGTTCTCTTGCCAGCTCTGGGGGGATGGATAACAAAACAAATGTATTTTGTGTGTTTTGCTGCAATAACAGGGATACCTCTATATAACATGTTCTGTTCACAAATACATCAGTTCAATTCAAACAAAAATATATGCACTACATATTACTTTTCCCTAAATTGAAAATAGAAAAGGATTGCATTATTTCACAGCTTACCAGTCCAGCTGAAGCCAAGAAGATCTGCAATGATAGCTAATGTCTCCTCTTTCCTGTCAGCATCATCCTGCCAATCCACTAAAAAATGCCGTCAGAGCCAGACATTAAATCTTAATATCATGTTCAACAGTCTAAGATGTAAAATACTATGTACCTCAAAGTAAGAGTTTTGTCACATTGCAGGTACCAGTCACTCTAGATTTAAATTGAATTTCCTCTATTTCTTTTCTTCTTTTTCTATGTTATGGGCTGTAATACTCTGAAATTAAATGTGGATCTGTGATGTTATAATGGATGATGACATAAAGGTTGGATTCGTCACTGACGAGGAGTTGACTATCACTATTTGGTCACAATTAGCACATAATTTTTTAATCATTAGTGTCAGAAATGTCATTAATGTGCTAATAAGCAATGTGCATGCTACTATTAGTAAAGCTGTATTAGTAGAACAGATATCAATATATAATACCAATACAATAATGGAAAATTGTTAAAGCTACTACTTCTTAAACCAACCTGGCCATTCAATCTTGAGATTGCATAAACACAAATACAGATGGAAAAGTAACTTACAAAACACATTCATACACACACACACACACACACACACACACACACACACACACACACACACACACACAAAGATACACAATGTAAGATGGGACTAGACAAATCACAACACATGAAAACAACACAAAATGACAAATGGTGACATTATGTTCTTAGGAAGAGGAAAAGGGGTCTTGCTGCCGAGGAGAAGAGATAGGAAAGCAAAAGCCCATGTAGGTCTAGCCATACCTGACATACATTCTGCAGTTTGGTCATCGATGATTCTCTGCATCTGAGTTTCCACCGTGTCATCCCAGGCAGGCCTGGATTCAAATTCGTCCCCTGTCCCAGAAGATTGTTGCACACCCGGCAACGGATTGCCATCAGAATCGGAACTGTGTAAGGCTTGAGTGTCATATGTGAAGATAACAGAATCTGGACTCCTTTGACTAGCGCTGCTGATATCATCAGCATCCAAAGAAGACCTAACAGATGTTTTTGTAGTCTTAGAGAGTTGTATTTCTTTCCTTTGGGGAGAGGAGGAGGTCGTCTGAGCTAGAGGTTTCTGTTGTGTCATGACAGGAAGTTTGCAGGAAGACAGGTCATTAGTGGGTTGACTACTGTCAGAATAACTCCTGCTGTCTTTATTAGAGGCTTTACTTGTGTGACTATCAGCCTCAGATCTAGTCCTACGAGCCAAAGTTGACTTTTTTTCGGATTTCCTTTTAACCTGATTCAGCTCAGATATCTGTGAGCCTTCCATGGTTATTTCCTCTTTAATCATGCTGCCTGGTTGGATTGCCAATGGTGGGGGTGAATCCTGATTAAATGCTGGAATACCAGCCTGTGCAGCTGGAAAGGACATCTCTATGACTGAGCACTGGTCTTCATCATCTTCCTCATCTTCATCATCATCAGGAGAGGAGTCTGAGGAATCATGGCTCTGCTCTGCGTACCCTGAATGGGCAACTGTGGATGTGTCTGATTGAAGGTCTGCTATGGTAGAGTCTAGATAGTCTAGACCAAGGCTTTCAAGGCTTCCAACCTCACTTGGACTAATGGTTAGTCTCTCCAAAGCACTGGGGGAACCAAGCTGAATCTCTAAAGAGCTGCCGAGATCAGCTTCAGAAAGTGGCTTCTCATTCTTGTCACTTGAGGATTTGATGAGAGTTCTGGGTTTGGGAGTAGGAATTTTGTCATTGGCACCCTGACTCAGAGATGACTGTGGGACATCCTGTAGGTTTATAATAGAATCACTACTGTCCATTGAATTTGTTTGACCTCCCCCAGTCTCCTCTGGCCCAACTTCATCAACTGGATGCTCCCCTATGTGAAAAAATGCATATCCTGCCCCTTCTTCATCAAAGCTTCTTCTTGTCAAATCAATAGCTCCCCCTCTGGTCATTTCAAATAGCTTCCCCTCTTGAAACTGAAATGGATCAGGGGTTCTCTCATCACTTCCTGTTCGAACAGGTGTTTTATCAGGTGTTTTTTTGTCCTCTGAAGGACAAAGATTAATCTCTTCCTTGGCCTCAACCTGTGCAATGAAGACTACATCATTCTCACCATCACACCCTGGAATAACATGTTCTAGTTCATTTGTAGACAACATAGCCTGGGGTTTGCTAACAGAACTGTCTGTAAGGTTTAATTCAATTTCTTTGTCACCATCTGGATGGTGCTGATCTGTCAGACAGCTGGAAAAATGTGTGTCAGTGACTGAGGAATGGTCACCTTCCACAGTGTCTTTATCAGTGTGTATCTTGGCTTCTTTTTCTGCCAAGAGTGGCACAAATTCCTCATTGTCTGGATCAGATTCCTCTCTGTGAGTTGCAGTTAAACACAAAGAACCGTCAACTGATTCAGTAGTTTTTATTTGTGACTGAATTTCTACATTCTCATCGTTTGTTCCTTCACTAAGTGTGTAAGTGCTTTCTGTCACACATTTTTCTGATTTTTTCTGTATTGTATCATGTGAAGAAGACTGTATATCCGGGCCAAGTTTTAGATCTAGCTCATCATCTTCATGATCAGCTGTCTCTGACAGTGCAGTGACATCTAAAGATTTGTCTCTCTTAATTTTTGCTTCCTGTTCCATCTCTTCAAATGTTTTGATCCTTGCAGCCATTTTAAACATTTCCTCTTCTGGGGTGAATTGTTTATTGTTGGTATCATCCTCACTATCATCTGTGTTGAGAGAGTCTTGCCTTATGAGCATGTGAAGATTCTTACCATTGGTTACTTCCTTTGTGGAGTATTTGTCATCCTTAATTTCACCTTCCATTTGAGTGATCTCATAGTTGTTTTCTTGATCATTGTGATCACTTTCATCCCTGTAAATATTTTTGTCGTAAGCAAAGCATGCTTCTAGTTGGGAGGCATAATCCTCATACACAGCTGCCTTGGCTGGCATCTTCAGTTCTGTGTCCTTTGATTGAGTGGGACTTCCCTCAAGAGAGTCTGGACAAGGAGATTCTCTGGTAGGGCTTGGCTCAATTGAATCAGGAGATGTCTTTGAAGATCTATCCTCCATGAGAGGACTTGCCTCTAGTGAGTCTCGATGGCATGGTTCTTTAGCAGAGTCATCAAATACCACAATGTTTAGGTTCTCCCAATCGGCTGGTCGTTGTGGTATGTTAGAACCACTTGGTAGTTGCAAAAATGTGTGTTTTTTGAGAATTTCATGAGCAGCAACTCCAGTGACATCCCGATCATCATTCTTACAGTCATCCATTGTCATATATGACTTTGTACTGTCCTCCATCTCTTTAGCACAGTCATTGAAATGTGATGCTGCACTTGGTGAGGTCTTCGCCTCATCCTCAGATGAGAAACCCTTGGAATCCTCATCTTCATGGGAACATGTTTGCAATCCACTTTTCAAAGCTCTCTTTTTATTGATGTCCACAATGTCTAAATTGATGTCTTCTGGTGACTTCATCTTATGTTCAGGGGAGATTGTAAGACTTTCTCTTTTTGTGTCTTTTGTCAAAATAACTTCTTTGTAACTCTCATGGACTACCTCCTCTTCTTGGTGGCATTGTATAGCCACTGGCCTCTCCTTGAGATATTGATCTAAGTCACAGTTGAGCATTGACAACATGCCTGACATATCTCTTTCAGTTGTAGACTGTTGTTGCTGTGTCTTTCTCTCAATGCAGACTTCTTGGAATGGTGTTTCTAATACAGAGCTTTGTGGCAATTCTGTGACTCCAACTTCATCTGTCTGCATGTGTTCACTTTCCTCTACACCTATCTTGTCCTCCAAATTACTACTTGTCAGTATAACTTGTTCATAGCTCTCATTGTCTAGATGTTCTTCTGGGTGGCATTGTATTGTCACTGGCTTTTCCTTGAGATATTGATCTAGGTCACAACTGAGCAGTGACAACATGCCTGACATATCTTTCTCAGTTGTAGACCGTTGTTGCTGTGTCTTTCTCTTAATGCAGACTTCTTGGAATGGTGTTTCTAATACAGAGCTTTGTGACACTTCTGTGACTACAACTTCATCTGTCATCATGTGTTCACTTTCCTCTACATCTATCTTATCCTCCAAATTACTACTTGTAAGTATAACTTGTTTGTAGCTCTCATGGACTAGATGTTCTTCTGGGTGGCATTGTATTGCCACTGGTTTTTCCTTGAGATATTGATCTAAGTCACAACTGAGCAGTGACAACATGCCTGACATATCCTTCTCAGTTGTAGACTGTTGTTGCTGTGTCTTTCTCTTAATGCAGACTTCTTGGAATGGTGTTTCTAATACAGAGCTTTGTGACACTTCTGTGACTACACCTTCATCCGTCTGCATGTGTTCACTTTCCTCTACATCTATCTTATCCTCCAAATTACTACTTGTCAGTATAACTTGTGTGTAGCTCTCATGGACTAGATGTTCTTCTGGGTGGCATTGTATTGCCATTGGCTTTTCCTTGAGATATTGATCTAAGTCACAACTGAGCAGTGACAACATGCCTGACATATCCTTCTCAGTTGTAGACTGTTGTTGCTGTGTCTTTCTCTTAATGCAGACTTCTTGGAATGGTGTTTCTAATACAGAGCTTTGTGACACTTCTGTGACTACACCTTCATACGTCTGCATGTGTTCACTTTCCTCTACATCTATCTTATCCTCCAAATTACTACTTGTCAGTATAACTTGTGTGTAGCTCTCATGGACTAGATGTTCTTCTGGGTGGCATTGTATTGCCATTGGCTTTTCCTTGAGATATTGATCTAAGTCACAACTGAGCAGTGACAACATGCCTGACATATTCTTCTCAGTTGTAGATTGTTGGAGGTGTGTCCTTCTCTCAATGCAGACTTCTTGGAATGGTGTCTCCAATACAGAACTCGGTTCAAGTTCTTTGAGCTCAACCACATAATTCTGTTCATGTGTCTCTCCAATTATCTTATTCTCCTCATCTGTACCGGCAACATTTTTTTCACACATTGTAGGTGTTTGCTCCTCACTTGAAGATCTTTGGATTTTGGTGAGAGTAACTTGTTCAAATCTTTCCTGGACAATGTCCTCCTCTGGATGCCTACTTTTCATTGGCCTGTCCTTGAGGTACTTGTCCAAGTCACTGTTAAGCAGTGATAGCATACCTGACATCTCCTTTACTTTTGTAGATGTTGGATATGAAGTCTTTCTCTCTACCCACTCATCCTTTATTGGGAGTTCTTCAGTCACGGTTGCTTGGGTTTCCTTAAATTCAACTGCCATTTCTTCACCTCTGCCTGTGACCTTATGTTTCACTTTAGCACAGTCTATTTCTTGTGTTGTGCCATCCAATATCACTCCTTTATTTTCATCAGTGAAAGATGTGAAAATTTCTAATTTCTCCTGGACATTATCCTCTTCTATTGGTCGACTAGCCATAGGTATAGCTTCTACGCAATGATCCAAGTCATTGTTTGTGACTGAAAACACCTCTGACATATCTTTTAAATCTTCTTTGAGTTCACTCTCTGCCTCTTCACCTCCCCATGTACCTGAATGTTCTTCTGTTAGTGCATGATCTATTTCTTGTGTTGTGCCATATTCAGCCATACCTTCATGCTTGGGACTCTCAGGGCTTAGATCATCATCTTTCATTTGATTCTCAGTAAGAGAAACATCTTCCCCAATATAACCTTTCATACAGTGACTGGAGATGGATACAGGATTTGTAACAGAATCATCAGCCAAAGTCTTTTCCTCGGGTGCCTCCAGCTGATAGTTCACATCTTCAGCTGCTGATGTCTGCTTGAAAAGCTGGTACTCAGGACTTTCTTCCAGCTCAGCCTTTATATCAGCACTGAAGTCCTCAGAAGGTCTGCGGTCAGGGCTGATCTGTATGTCTTCAGATAAATTCCTACCAGTGCTTATGACAGGTTCTTCTAACTGCATCCTGACTAGGCTCTCCCCTGACAACTCTGGCTCCTTGCTCTGAGGGCTAACCCATCCATCTTCAAATTGAATTGTATCACCAATTTTTACTGTCTCTCCAAAAAAGGCAATGTCTGAAATGATATGTGATTCCTCAGAGAGCCCTCTCTTCAACCCTATAGTTTGAGCCTCTATATCCAATGTTTCATGCATGTTGACATCACTTTGTGGGTGAAAGATTGTGAGATCCTGTATTTGGGTTTGCAACTGTGGCACCTGCATGGCGCTGTGATCAGTCTTCTGTATCTCTACAAAATCCTCTGATTCAGGTATCAATGTTGAAACATAAGAAGCTGTGGCTTTGTGTTCAAAAAGCTCTGGTTTTGTTTTTGAGGGATCATGCCCAGGCTGGAATGATTTCATCTGCTCCTTCACAGACATAGTCTCCTTCTGTGACAACCCTGGTGCTTCTCCCTGTGGGCTTCTGTCACATTGAATTGTATCAGCAAAATGTACTGTCTTTTCAATGTACACACTACCTGAAGTCATCTGTGATTCCTCAGTGTTATCTTTAATTAAGCTTACAGATTGTTCAGCTAAGTCTGTTTCGTCACGTTTCTTGACATCACTCTGTTGATAAAAAATTGTGTGGTCCTGAGTTTGGGTTTGTGATTTTGGCTCCTGCGTAGGGCTCTGTTCAGTTTTCTGCATCTCTTCAGAATTTCCTGATTCAGATATCAATGTTGAAATACAAGAAGAAACCACTGATTTGTGTTCAAAAAGCCCAGCCTTATTTTGTGAAGGGTCCTGTCCAGTCTGGAATGCTTTCATCAGCTCCTTCACAGAGTAGTCTCTTTCTTTGACAACTCTGATCTCTCTGTTGGCTAATACTTCCATCGTCCATTGAATTGTATCAGCAAATTTGACTGTCTTTCCAACATAAGCAATATCTGAAATTAACAGTGATTCCTCTGAGCTATCTCTGATTAACCTTACTGAATGTTCTTCTAAGTCTGTTTTGTCACATTTCTTGACATCACTCTTTTGGTGGAAAATTGTGAGGTTCTGAGTTTGGATGAGTGATTTTGGCTCCTGTGTAGGACTTTGTTCGTCCATCTGTATCTCTTCGAATCTCCTGATTCAGATATCAATGTTGAAACACAGAAGCTCTGGCTTTGTGTTCAAAAGCTCTGGTTTTGTTTTTGAGGGATCATGCCGTCTGGAATGATTTCATCAGCTCCTTCACAGACATGGTCTCCTTCTGTGAAACCCTGGTGCTTCTCCTGTGGGCTAAGGCTTCCATTGTCACTGAATTGTATAGAAATGTACTGTCTTTTCAATGTTTGACTACCTGAAATTAACTGTGATTCCTCTTCGTTTTTTTAATTAAGGTTACGATTGTTTCTAAGTCTGTTTCGTCACGTTTCTTGCATCACTTGTTGATAAAAAATGTGTGGTCTGGTTTGGGTTGTGTTTTGGTCCTGCTTAGGGTCTGTTGTTTTTGTATCTCTTCATTTCTGATTCGATATCGTGTTGAAATACGAGAAGCCTCTGCTTTGTGTTCAAAAGCCCAGCTTCATTTTGTGAGGGTCCTGTCCAGTCTGGAATGCTTTCATCGCTCCTCGAAGTAGTCTCTTCTCTGACTCTGACAACTCTGACTCCTCTCTCTGTGGGCTAACACTTCCATGTCAGGTTGATTGTATCGCAAATTTGACTGTCTTCCCAACATAAGACTATCTGAAATTAACAGTGATTCCTCTGGCTATCTCTGATTAACCTTACTGTTGTTTTTCTAGTTGTTTTGTCCATTTTTGCATCCTCTGTTGGTGGAATTGTGGGTTCTGAGTTTGGTTGTGTTTTGGCTCTTGTGTCGATTTGTTGTCCTCTGTATCTCTCAGAATCTTCTGATTCAGATATCAATGTTGAAACATAGGAGCTCTGGCTCTGTGTTAAAGCTCTGGTTTTGTTTTTGAGGGATCATGCCCGGCTGGAATGATTTCATCGCTCCTTCCGACATAGTCTCCTTCTGTGACAACCCTGGTGCTCTCCCTGTGGGCTGCTTCCACTGTCCACTGAATTGTATCGAAATGTACTGTTTTTCATGTACACACTCCTGAAATTAACTGTGGTTCCTCTTTTTTTAATTAAGGTTACGATGTTATCTGTCTGTTTATCACGTTTCTTGACATCACTCTGTTGATAAAAAATTGTGTGGTCCTGAGTTTGGGTTTGTGATTTTGGTTCCTGCGTTGGGCTCTGTTCAGTTTTCTGCATCTCTTCAGAATTTCCTGATTCAGATATCAGTGTTGAAATACAAGAAGAAACCACTGATTTGTGTTCAAAAAGCCCAGCCTTATTTTGTGAAGGGTCCTGTCCAGTCTGGAATGCTTTCATCAGCTCCTTCACAGAAGTAGTCTCTTTCTTTGACAACTCTGACTCCTCTCTCTGTTGGCTAATACTTCCATCGTCACATTGAATTGTATCAGCAAATTTGACTGTCTTTCCAACATAAGCAATATCTGAAATTAACAGTGATTCCTCTGAGCTATCTCTGATTAACCTTACTGAATGTTCTTCTAAGTCTGTTTTGTCACATTTCTTGACATCACTCTTTTGGTGGAAAATTGTGAGGTTCTGAGTTTGGATGAGTGATTTTGGCTCCTGTGTAGGACTTTGTTCGTCCATCTGTATCTCTTCAGAATCTCCTGATTCAGATATCAATGTTGAAACACAAGAAGCTCTGGCTTTGTGTTCAAAAAGCTCTGGTTTTGTTTTTGAGGGATCATGCCCAGTCTGGAATGATTTCATCAGCTCCTTCACAGACATGGTCTCCTTCTGTGACAACCCTGGTGCTTCTTCCTGTGGGCTAAGGCTTCCATTGTCACACTGAATTGTATCAGCAAAATGTACTGTCTTTTCAATGTTTGCACTACCTGAAATTAACTGTGATTCCTCTTCGTTTTCTTTAATTAAGGTTACAGATTGTTCATCTAAGTCTGTTTCGTCACGTTTCTTGACATCACTCTGTTGATAAAAAAATGTGTGGTCCTGAGTTTGGGTATGTGATTTTGGCTCCTGCTTAGGGCTCTGTTCAGTTTTCTGTATCTCTTCAGAATTTCCTGATTCAGATATCAGTGTTGAAATACAAGAAGAAGCCTCTGCTTTGTGTTCAAAAAGCCCAGCTTCATTTTGTGAAGGGTCCTGTCCAGTCTGGAATGCTTTCATCAGCTCCTTCACAGAAGTAGTCTCTTTCTCTGACAACTCTGACAACTCTGACTCCTCTCTCTGTGGGCTAACACTTCCATCGTCAGGTTGAATTGTATCAGCAAATTTGACTGTCTTCCCAACATAAGAACTATCTGAAATTAACAGTGATTCCTCTGAGCTATCTCTGATTAACCTTACTGATTGTTTTTCTAAGTCTGTTTTGTCACATTTCTTGACATCACTCTGTTGGTGGAAAATTGTGAGGTTCTGAGTTTGGATGTGTGATTTTGGCTCTTGTGTCGGAATTTGTTCGTCCATCTGTATCTCTAGAGAATCTTCTGATTCAGATATCAATGTTGAAACATAAGGAGCTCTGGCTCTGTGTTCAAAAAGCTCTGGTTTTGTTTTTGAGGGATCATGCCCAGGCTGGAATGATTTCATCAGCTCCTTCACAGACATAGTCTCCTTCTGTGACAACCCTGGTGCTTCTCCCTGTGGGCTAAGGCTTCCACTGTCACATTGAATTGTATCAGCAAAATGTACTGTCTTTTCAATGTACACACTACCTGAAATTAACTGTGGTTCCTCTTCGTTATCTTTAATTAAGGTTACAGATAGTTCATCTAAGTCTGTTTCATCACGTTTCTTGACATCACTCTGTTGATAAAAAATTGTGTGGTCCTGAGTTTGGGTTTGTGATTTTGGTTCCTGCGTTGGGCTCTGTTCAGTTTTCTGTATCTCTTCAGAATTTCCTGATTCAGATATCAGTGTTGAAATACAAGAAGAAGCCTCTGCTTTGTGTTCAAAAAGCCCAGCTTCACTTTGTGAAGGGTCCTGTCCAGTCTGGAATGCTTTCATCAGCTCCTTCACAGAAGTAGTCTCTTTCTTTGACAACTCTGGCTCCTCTCTCTGTGGGCTAACACTTCTATCGTCAGGTTGAACTGTATCAGCAAATTTGACTGTCTTCCCAACATAAGAACTATCTGAAATTAACAGTGATTCCTCTGAGCTATCTCTGATTAACCTAACTGATTGTTTTTCTAAGTCTGTTTTGTCACATTTCTTGACATCACTCTGTTGGTGGAAAATCGTGAGGTTCTGAGTTTGGATGTGTGATTTTGGCTCTTGTGTCTGAATTTGTTCGTCCATCTGTATCTCTACAGAATCTTCTGATTCAGATATCAATGTTGAAACATAAGAAGCTCTGGCTCTATGTTCAAAAAGCTCTGGTTCTGTTTTTGAGGGATCATGCCCAGGCTGGAATGATTTCATCAGCTCCTTCACAGACATAGTCTCCTTCTGTGACAACCCTGGTGCTTCTTCCTGTGAGCTAAGGCTTCCATTGTCACACTGAATTGTATCAGCAAAATTTACTGTCTTTTCAATGTATGCACTATCTGAAATTAACTGAGGTTCCTCTTCGTTATCTTTAACTAAGGTTACAGACTGTTCATCTAAGTCTGTTTCGTCAAGTTTCTTGACATCACTCTGTTGATAAAAAATTGTGTGGTCCTGAGTTTGGGTTTGTGATTTTGGTTCCTGCGTAGGGCTCTGTTCAGTTTTCTGTATCTCTTCAGAATTTCCTGATTCAGATATCAATGTTGAAATACCAGAAGAAGCCTCTGCTTTGTGCTCAAAAAGCCCAGCTTCATTTTGTGAAAGGTCCTGGCCAGTCTGGAATGCTTTCATCAGCTCATTCACAGAAGTAGTCTCTTTATCTGACAACTCTGACTCCTCTCTCTGATGGCTAATACTTCCATTGTCAGGTTGAATTGTATCAGCAAATTTGACTGTCTTTCCAACATAAGCACTATCTGAAATGAACAATGATTCCTCTGAGCTATCTCTGATTAACCTAACTGATCGTTCTTCTAAGTCTGTTTTGTCACATTTCTTGACATCACTCTGTTGGTGGAAAATTGTAAGGTTCTGAGTCTGGATGAGTGATTTTGGCTCCTGTGTAGGACTTTGTTCGTCCTTCTGTATCTCTTCAGAATCTCCTGATTCAGATATCAATGTTGAAACACAAGAAGCTCTGGCTTTGTGTTCAAAAAGCTCTGGTTTTGTTTTTGAGGGATCATGCCCAGTCTGGAATGATTTCATCAGCTCCTTCACAGACATAGTCTCCTTCTGTGACAACCCTGGTGCTTCTCCCTGTGGGCTAAGGCTTCTAATGTCACACTGAATTGTATTAGCAAAATTTACTGTCTTTTCAATGTTCGCACTATCTGAAATTGACAGTGGTTCCTCTTCGTTTTCTTTAATTAAGGTTACAGATAGTTCATCTAAGTCTGTTTTGTCACGTTTCTTAACATCACTCTGTTGATAAAAAATTGTGTGGTCCTGGGTTTGGGTTTGGTATTTTGGCTCCTGCTTAGAGCTCTGTTTAGTTTTCTGTATCTCTTCAGAATTTCCTGATCCAGATATCAATGTTGCAATACAAGAAGAAGCCACTGCTTTGTGTTCAAAAAGTCCAGCTTTATTTTTTGAAGGGTCCTGTCCAGTCTGGAATGCTTTCAGCAGATCCTTAACAGACATAGTCTCCTCTAATCTTTCTGTCTGAGATCTGGGGGATTTAGGAGACTTGGGAACTCTGGGAAGTTCTGGCATGTCTGCCTCAGTCTTCTTTGTGGCGATAGAAGATTTTGCCTGAGGAATTAGTTCTTGTACCTCCTCCTCTTTGACTTTGGTCTGTAAAGCTTTAACTTTGTCCTTTATAGACCCAATAGGTTCTTCTACCACTAAGGGAGAAGCTGGAGGATCCATAACTGTGGTGCAGGGTACAAGGGCATTCTCCTTAAGAATAGCGTCACCATCTAAGGACTCCTCAGAGCTCATCCTCTCCAGCTCACCCTCAGAGCTGCTGCATCCAGAACGCTCTCTGTCTCTAAGTTTCTTCCTAATAGGTTTCTTGATATCTGGGGGACGCCGTTTGCCATCACGCTTTACAACAACCTGCTCAAATCTATCTTGAACAAGGTCTTCTTGAGAACCATATGTCACTACAGGTCTCTGTTCCAGGTACTGGTCCATGTCCATGCTGAGGTGTGAGACTATGCCTGTCATGTCTCTGACCTCAGTGGCAGATCTACTTGAAGTCTGCCTGTCAACGCAAATCTCCTTAAAGACTGGTTCTTCGACAGGGGAACACTTTATTTCAACAGTCTTTGTCCCATAGAGTGAATCCCATTTCTCTTTTTTAGCATCTAGCACTTTTTCCCCTAGCCCTCTAGCTCCAGCTCTCTCTTCATATTGCTCTGCAAGCAAAAAAGCAGATATTTTGATGTCTGACATGTCTGAAAGCAGGTCCGGGCTTGCGAGGGTTGCAGGGTCAAGAGGTTGGTTAGTTCTCAGGGAGAATGTCTCAGTTGATTCAGATTCATCGTCTTCAATTTAAAAAAGTTTCATTTAAACCAAAAAGGGGGTAAA
Organism: Dicentrarchus labrax; assembly: GCF_905237075.1. NCBI lineage: Eukaryota > Metazoa > Chordata > Actinopteri > Moronidae > Dicentrarchus > Dicentrarchus labrax. The sequence continues at coordinate 22,432,229 of NW_026136721.1, read as the reverse complement.
GAACATAAGGGACAAATAAAGTGGGGAAGAGAGACATCAGAAAACTGTGATCAAGACAATGCCATCAAAAATCCATCTTCAGTTCACAGAGCAAGGAGAAGAATGACAGGGCAGAAGATAAGGGAGTCTTGAAAAGAAGACCAAAAAGAAGATGACAAAGTGATCCAGAAGAGTTTGGAGGAGAGTAGAGCAGCAACAGCAAAAGCAAAGCCAGGAGGAGTAACAAAACAGGTAGAATATGGACAAGAATAATATTTATCTAATTTGTTTGATGACATATTCAAAAATTTAACACAAAATATATATAAAAAACAAGGGGAACAGAGGAACCTACATATGAAACAAAGGACAGAAAAGAAGTGAAACAGACAAACAAAACTTCTCAAGATTGTTGCTGACATGAAGAGTCATGTCTGCCTACAAATTAAAGTTTTAAAATATATAAAACATAAACTTTTAATAACAAAATTAATGGAGGGTTTTAAGTAAGAGGAGATGTGAGGTAAGTTATTAATGTAAGGTATCAGGTCATTGGTAATAGATTTTTTGAGTCTGTTTTAAATTTTGACAGTGCTTAGTATTTGTAAGCAATGTAAAATACTTACTCCCTTCACTTAACTTTGAGAAATTACATCATATATAAGTAAATTCTTCATTTTATTTTTTCATTATAATTAATGAAAAAGTAGCACTTTTTCTTTAGATATGTACATTTTCCATGGTATCAAATCCCTGCAGGTTAGATTTGTAAATGTTGTTATATAGTGATTCACTGTGTTTTGTGACCTTATAGCACTATTAGTTCACATACAGAAAAAAGTAGTGATGAAAAAAAAAAAAAAGATTTGTAGTGCAACCAAATGAATGAATGAAAGCAACTTAGGAAGTTGACTTTAAAAAGCAGTGGCCAAATTCATATAAATAAAGGATAATAATAAAAATAATATAAAAATAACTTTCAACAAAGAACAAACAACATGATGTTGTTCGTTCAGCATGCTACTATAATCTGTTACAGGAATGTCATCTAAGAAGATAATTGGTAAAAAATTATATATATATTATTTTTTTTTTTTTAAAAAATCAAAGCAATTTTGAGTTTACTTGAATGAAAAGTATTATTTTGACCTTCACTCATGATTCATTAAAAAACAAAACAAAGGGTCAATTACAGACAATTTAAATGATATGGGTGGGAGAAAGTCAGTGTGAAGTGAGGGGAATGCAGAGTACATCAGCCATAGCATAGCTGCCAGTAACAAACATGTGACTATACACAGTGTTAGTAGAGCAAAATAAAAGAGCAGGGTTAATCCAAATGGAAAGTAATAAATCAATCAGTGCATCTTATAGCACATACAGATCTAAACTAACTAATTTACTTTATAACATTAATGACCGTTACTCTTATGTTGAACTCAATATATAATTTTTAAAAAATTATACTCTGGTACCCTCAGTGCCAACACTGACCACTGAAAAATGGATTGTAACATTTCTCAAATGTATGAACATATTTCTAAAATTATTCTAAAAACTTTTAAAGGTTACACTCTAACATGAGACACAAATATTGCAAAACAACAGAGTTTGACTTACATTTCTTGTCACTCTTCTCACTCTGCAAAAAAGGCAAACAAGACAGCAGTTAGCTACAACCTGATTATATTATTCTTTCTTTGTTTTAGTACTGTATCAAGTAAACTTTATTTACCTCATCATCTGCATCTTGGTCTGAATCAGACTCCTAAAGAGAAGCATAAAAGAATGAAAGCAAATAATGCAGTTACTGCAGCTAAAATTAATTTACTATTATTATATTCAAACTAACCTTTGAGTATGTTGGGAGAGTGATGTTAAGGTTGCAGATAGCATTGTGGGTAAGACTACGGTACGTGCGTGGCTCCTTGGTGAAGGACAGGCGACCACATGGCTCCTGTGCTGTGTCTCTAATCTGTCCATTAATTAAACAACAATTCAGTCCATTAATTACACACATCTGAATTTCTGAATTAGAAATGTCAGACATTTTTATCCAATGTGTAGTCATACTTTGATGAAGAGAGCTAGTCGGTTTTCCTTGAAGGCAAAGAAGCTGAACACATGGTGCTGTCCACTCTTGGTGAGAGGCACCAGGTTTCCAAAGCAGTCAGCAAATATAGGTTTTCCCTCTAGCACCTGTGTATGGATATAAGAGCTGTTTTCATGATATAAACAAACTATAAAGGTCTATCTCAAATCTTGGAAAACAGTATTGTCAGATTTGTTAAGAACATGAATTGTATTAATAATAACCAGTTGGCAGGCTGTGTTAACCTCTTTCTAGAGTTGCGTAAGGTATCTGCTTCAACTACTTCACCAACTTCACTTTTAATTTCCATTCACTTCCCATTATACATTCTCCATAAGCTTCTATTTTATTCTAATCTTGTAATCTTATTTATTCCCCATGATCACACACCTCAACATCTCGACTACGGGCAACTTCAGTGAAGTTCTCTTGCTGCTCTAGGGTCTTGTCCATCTTGTCGTCTGTCATGCAGAAACAGCGTAGGCGGGCCTCAATGGGGTCCAGTGTTTTAGCAAAAATGACAAATTTGGCCATGTATGGAACACAGATGATCTCTCTGTACAGCTGAGAGGCAAAACTAACAGACTCCTGGATCTGTCTGCAGTCTATCAGCCAGAACCTAGGAATAAGAATAAGACTTTAAGTCAGTTACTGATATCACCTCGTAGTTACACAGTATGCAGTACTCATGGAACTCATGGTATAATGTACAATTACCTAAATAAAGCAAAGGAGTACATCAGAAAAAATATGTTTTTTGTGATGGACATATGATTTCAATGCTAATTTACCTCGCTGACACATTTGTAGTGAATGAAACACATTGGTTAACAAAGGTGAGAGGTGTAGAGCCAGTGATGTCCTCCCATTGGGCAGGAGTGGTTCCACCTGAAACACAGACCCATGATTTATTACGTAACCTGTCATGATTATTTTTTAAATTTAAAAGAAAATACAAATTATGACAGGATTTCTCTACAAAAAAGCTGCATTGGCTTCTCATAAGATGTAATATAACATGTTTCATTGAATAGATAACATTATGTTACAGAGGATTGTAAGTGTTAGTTTTGACTATCTTACATTACGACAAATATCTAATGGTAGCTGATAATGAGCTGTATTTTCATTGTTTGCTGATATTGATAATGATGATTATTCCCCAAACATACCTGTAATGCTGCAAAGCAAACGTAAGGTGGGGGTCTCCCCAATGAACTCTGTGCTTGGCCCATCACTGTTGGAGCTCTTGGGGATAGGGATTGTCATGGTGATCGGTTTGTGGAACTTCCTCCTTCTTGGCTCCAATGTGACAATTGAGCTGAATGTGGCTTTCATACCAAGAATCTTTCTCACCACCTCTACATCAATGGGCTGAGCCTAGAACAAGGTATAAAATGTATTAACATAACTTTATTGGTTGCCTTAGCTTTGAACAATTCATAGATTTGTGTCTGGCCAAAAAATGCACTGTATGTACCTGTAGCCCAACTCTGATCTTCTTGGTGAGGGCACCTTCAGGGAAGACAGCCTGGACCTGAGGCACAAGAGTACTACTGAGGACCCCGCCCTCTGGTCCAATCAAATGACTGTCCTGCTTTATCCGTGACACCACTGCAAAATACTGTGGGAAGTCTCGCGTGATGATGCGGCATATTCTTTTCTTCTCAAGCTCCTCAGGGGAATCAAGTTCTATGAAGATCAGAAACATTCAGTATAAATACCATAAGAGCAGTTAATTGTGTGAAGTCTGGAAAGTGGAGGTAGTGGTGTTCCTCCATCATTCATTACCCCTACTTTTTGCTTCCCATTATTATCTCAACAGTGTAATCTAAAAGGCAGCTTTGTTCTGTTTCACCAGTCTACAGTACTGTGGCCTGTTTGATGGCTTAATGTGATCATATTGTGGCTTAAAGTTTCTGTACCGTTATGTGTTTTTTGTATCAAAAACCCTTGTTTTGCATCAGTCTAGCTGCTTACTTTCATCCATTCCGTTAAGTATCTGGTTCAGTTCCTCTTCAGTGAAGTCACAGTGGTGTTCCCTCCAGCTCTCCCCTGTTTCACTCCTCAAGATCACTAACTCTCTCTCTGTGCCCCGCAGAGCTGCAAAATGGGGTATCTCCACAATCACAGGCCTAAAAGGAGTGATAAGGTAAAGTGAAACACAAATTGAACTTAAAAGTATGTGATGTTTGGTTGATTTATGTATGACTTTATATAAAAAAGAAACAAACAGAACAAAAGAACACAAGATTCAAATTTGAGTTTTTAAATATCTAATTTTCATGCCCAACAAAATATTCATGGAAAAGTCCTTTAAAAAATGTTTAAACATATAGAGAACATCCATTCCACATCAGGAGCAGAATTCAACTACAAACAAGTCTTGGGATTGGTACTATAAACTGAGGAAAGCAAGGGGATAACTCAATCACAAGGCAACAAGTCAGGTGGTTTCAGACTAAGGCTTGCACTTATATAGTACCAAGAAGCAAAGGAAGTAAAGTAAAAAAATAAAAATAAAAAGTCAGGTGGACAGGGTGAGAAAATATGGGTGATTATGTGACCACTTCCAGGATGGTAGGGTGTACCCCAACCAAGGTCCTACCCGAGGAACTTTGTTCCTGGAGGACCCAGCTGCAGGATGCGACTGACCAGGCTCTCACCCTCATTTAGAGGGGGCGGAGCTGTGGGAAGGTGGAGCTTACTGATCCATACGCAGCACAGAGGGGGAGTGAAGAAGAAAATATGAACACACCAGACAACAGTGTAAACACACTCCCACAAGCAAATACACACAAATTCAAACACACATATGGTACACACACACACACACACACACACACACACACACACACACACACACACACACACACACACACACACACTCAAACACACACTTACCCCAGGAACTGGGCTCCAGTGGGTCCCACTTCTATGATGCGACCAGCCAGCCCCTCGCCCTCCACCATAGGAGGCATAGAGGCCAGACGGTGTCTCTTCACCAGCCTGCATGTCACCCGTGTGGGTGCAGAACACTTTCGTGGTGGTACGATGATTCGCAGGCCATTGTGACGGCAACCGCGCATGGCCCCGCCCCTGGCATCTACCATGAAGCTGACCAGGAAGCTGAAGAAAAGGGTCAGGCAAGAAATCAAATTAATAGTTAATTAACTGGTTGTTATTAAATGCAATATTTCTGATGTTAGGTATGTTCACTGTGAGCATCCATGCAGACAAAGCAACTGGCATTACAGTTAGGAAGCATTTTTTTATGATACCATTCAGTACTGATATAGCAACAAGCACATCTCAGCAGATAATATTTTATTCGAGTCTGTTCTCTTTCAATCCTCTCCAGTTTCATTCCACTCTATCTTTAATTTGCAAGCCAGGCAAGCAAAGGGGAGGGCACTGAACAAGATTCTTTCTGGAGGGTTTCATGTGTCAAGGAGCAAATAGGTATCAGTGGTTTATTGGATCTATGTATCAGCAGATGTTTGATATTAAGGGGAGTCAAAATCTGCATCAAGGATGAAATAACTTGGTTGAAAAATCTGTAGTTAACAAAACCTGAACCCTGGAAATGTAAAATCATGCATTATGAAATCATGCAGACAAATAGGATGGGAATGAGAAGATCATTTAATAGTGAATGAGAAAAAACGCTAGGGCACAGAGGAGAGAAGAAAGGGTAAAAAAGAAAGCCAAAATAAAGAGTATCACCTGCTGTTGTCATGGTCTAGGCATGGAGAGGAACGGCTAGAAGCAGAATACAACGACACACATACACAAACAATCACAAACACAGCCAAGACAAGAGAGTGCACAAAGAAGCAACAAGAGCATACACAAATAGATAAAAAGAGAATAAAGAATAGGTAAATGTAAGAAAAACCTGTCCAGAGACAGAAAAAGACACAGAAGCAAAAGATAAAAGAATGACAGAGTAGAAAATACAGACGTGAAGGAGTGAAAAATTAAAACTGATCCAGATGTGACTCATACACACCTGATAGTGAATAAAAGCAAGTGAAAGACTCTTACACCAGGAAACAGTGAGAATGTGTGTGTGTGTGTGTGTGTGTGTGTGTGTGTGTGTGTGTTTGTGTGAGTGCGTGTTTGTGTGTGGGTGTGTGTGTGTGTGTGTGTGTACCCAGAGTGTAGCAGACTGGAGGACAGGACCACATTATCAAGGTGCTCAGCACCCCAGCTCAGACGGAATGAGTCCTTTTCATGCTCTCTAGACAGCGCTGATACCTACAGAGCAACAAACATCAGCAGGTCCCACAAGACATTCAACATTCTCAAATATTATAAACTAAAAATACCTTAGGTAAGGTTATCTTAGATAGCCAAACCAAATTAATAATAGTATTAATAATCTTTATTTATAGAGCACTTTTAATAAAACCAATGTTACAAAGGGCTTCACAAAAAATGAAAACACAAGTTATTATTATGAAATTATGAATTTAAAGAGAATTTTAACAACATTTTGGAAATACTAAAATTAAAATTCAAGTAAAATCAACAGTGACAACCATACACTTTTTGTCCACTTTGTTCTCACCTGGTGACTTGTAAGCACCTCTTCGATGAGAACTCCCTCTCTCTGATGGAAACTTTGGTGAATGGGAGTGTGCTGCGGCCTGTTAAAAAAACAAGTTGGATCGTCTTTTGTATGTATCCGTCTGTTTGTATGTTTGCATCAAGGCAGGTTGTTCAACAGTAGTGGGTGAAGGAATAAATACACATGTGCTGACCTGTCTAGGTTGTGGCTCATGTAGCTGAAGCCATCCAGGTAGTGTCCTGGCAGAGAGTCGTCTCCCAGTTCTCTTAGATCCTCTGCTCTCAGATACTCTCCTCCATCACCTGTCATAGTGTCCTCACCTGGAAAAACAAAATGTGCCATTTGAGAAATTGAATAAAAAAGGTAATTTTCTATGAGAAACTAAAACTGCTGTATGTCCACCTGGCCAGGAAGTGCTGGAACTTTTATGGCTGTATCTATTTAAACATGTGCACAATGCCACTGCTTGTCCTTTCTATCGCAGGTCATTGAACCACGTGAGAATTTCCAGTCTCTGTGCTGTTACACAAAATTTTCAACATACTAGTTGTGATTTGAAACATGAGATCATTTTCTTCTTGCTCATTTTGACATGGTTCATTTATGAGAACAAACACCAAACTTGGGGGCACATGCATGAGCATGTGAGAGCCTCACAAATGTATCTGCAATTTGTGAGCGATAATCATTTGTGAATGTGACATTGCATCTGAGCAGTGCTTGTAAATTGCTTTGGTTCTGTAGGCATTGCGGAAAATGCATTACTGTAACCAGCATTACTGAATCAGTGCATTCCTCACTCATCCATAATCACTGTAAGTGTCACGATCATAGCCATAGTCCCGCACACTTCATGCAGGAGTTTTCACCACTGCATGAACTCACAATCATCAAAGTTCTGATTACACCCTATAAACAACAAGCTGTTAGATTAAAGAAGGTCAGCTTATGCAAAATCAGGCATAGAAACAACAACTGTCAGTCATATTAACTGCATAGACTCTAGAGACAGAAGACTTGGGCATTACAAATTTGAGAGTAAAACATTCTCAAAATTCTTTGTTTTAGCAAAGGAAATGCATCATCACAACCAATATGATCACACTGATTAGTGACAGGAACACAAATATAGTCCAAGCTGGCAGAGCCGGCCAGACATTCTGCAGTACCTTCCAGCTCCACAGACATCTCAGACAATGGCTCGTCTTCCAGCCTCAAAGCTATGAAACATACAGGTTTAAGACCCTCAGCTACAACTACATCACCCACAATACACAGCTCTTCATGGGTACTGAACAAGGTGAAACTGAGCTAACAGTTTTTATTTAAAGGTCAATTAATCTTTTTTTTTGCTTTGTCTGTTTGAGTGAACTCACCTTCTTCATCAGACACATCGAGGATCTCAGTCATGGTCTCAGGCACATTGAGCTTGTGTTTCTCTGTGACCGTCTGATGTGACCCCCCCATTCCCAGTCATGGAAAAAGACAACCAAAATATAGAACGGTTAATTGGGTATTCTGGGAAAATTACGGACAAAACCTACTGTTATCACAAGCTTACCGTTGTGGTAGTGATGACCTCCTCTGTGACAACTTTCAGTGTGTCCACTACAGAGATGTAACCCAGACGTCTGGCAATAGACAGAGCCGTGTTTCCATTCTAAGAGAAAGACAGATATTCAGTTCTCATGAGACATAAAAGTGACAATACTCTTTCCTTACTTTTTTTTTGCTTATTAATAAAAGTAGAGTAAATCAATGTTTTTTTTCTTACCACTGTGGTAGCATTGGGCTTGGCGCCATGCTGTAGCAACACATTGATGATGTGTGTGTTCCCTTGTTGTGCTGCCTGGTGAAGAGGTGTGTATCCATTCTGTAGAATGAAAGAAAGGAAATTAAATTTAAAACTAAAATAACATTAACTGTATTTTGTCTTGTGCTTATTCTTGGAGTTTAAAGTGATCAGAGTTTCTACACTTGAAGATTGACATTTGAATTTTACCTTGGTTTTGGCATTGACGCTGGCACCTTGTTGTAACAGGAAGTTGACAATCTTTGCATTTCCATAGTGACAGGCCACTATTAGAGGAGTGTATCCAAGCTGAGGTATAGAGAGGATGAAGAGGTGATAGAGATTAAAAAACAGTTTGTGAAGAAGCTTTGCCATGCTCCCCTAAAGCCAGTAGGTGGCAGATATGCTGTATTTATATGTAATGTATCTTTATGTGATTTACTGGTTGGGACATTCTTTACTGGTAAAGGACACCGCCTGCAGTGAATGTAAGTTATATAATTCACCCAGGGAACCCCTATGAATTAATCCGTGTGTATAATTCCATGACTTCTCCACAGAATTAAAAACAATCCTTGTCTCTACATTTACATAATTAGTGGTTCATTTCTGTCTGTATGTGCCTTTTACTGTGTTTGGGTGTACATTCATGTGTGTGTATGTGTGCGTTTGTACCTTAGTTTGCTGATCCAAGTTGGCATCATGTTTGGCCAGTACTTCTGCTGCATTCACCCTGTCTTCTTGGGCTGCAAGATGCAGAGGGGTCAGTCCGCTCTGTAACATACAAAGCACAGAGTTAAACACTTGATTTGTAAATTATACACAGTGTTATGTGAGGCACGACAGAAAAACATGGACCGATAACTCAATCCCTGTTGCATATCTGAATCATCTGGATGGTTGCAGGATTAAAAACAAAAGATTGTCCCTAATCTTGCAGAAAATGTAAGAACTAATTGTTCTACCTGCACCCTTAGGAATAGATGTTGTGTCTAATTGGTATCAACACAGTGTGTCTGTAAGTATTAGGTAGTATTAGGTATTTTAGGTATGTAAGTATTAGGACATGTCTGTGTTTTTGTGTGACCTTTGTGACTGCGTTGACGTGAGCTCCTTTGCCCAGGAGCAGGCTGGCCATCTCAGCGTGTCCTTCCTGGGCTGCCAGGTGTAGAGGGCTGACTCCCTGCTTGGTGAGAATGTTGGTCTCTGCTCCATACTGCAGCAGCGCTAATGCAATGTTTGTCTGGTTCTTTTTGGCTGCAATGTGAAGAGGAGTGTAGCCATTCTGGAAAGGGAGGAAGGTGAACAGTGGCATCCTATAAAAATATCACTTTACAGTATATGGGTAAGATTCACCTGATACATTTTGAACAGTGGCTGAAAAAAACAGACAGTTGGGTTTTTTCCCCAATTCAGCTAAAATCTAAAACATCAAGAATATCTCAGGTTTTGGTATCAGCTTCTTAGTGTCACTCTCTAGTATGCCATCACTATTATAATGTAAAATCCTCTTTTTGAAATAAGAAATAATCTTGCAGTAAGCTGAGGAAAAGTGTTCATCCAAAAAGTAAACTGCAGTGCTTGATCACAAAATAACTGCTACACCACAAAGCAGCACATACAAACTGTGACGTAATTTTTCTTCTTTAAAATCCTTTGTCCAACCTTTGCAGTAGCATGAGGCGAGGCCCCTTTATCCAGCAGCAGCAGAGCTACGTCTTGGTTGTCATAATGAGATGCCACATGTAGTGGAGTTAGGCCATTCTGTAAGAGGAAACATTTGATTGATATTTCTGTAATGGAACAGTGTACATTTGTGATTTTATTGTGTTTTGTCCTTCTGCTTACAACAGATCTATTCTATTCTATAATGAGTCTAATCTAGAGACACAAATTCATTCTCTTCAGGCCCTGAATGATACAGTTCACAGAATCTGACTATATTTCAGTATTCAAATGTGTAGAAATAATCCTGACTGTCAGTTCACCTTGCCAGCATCATCAGTGAGAGCTTTGCGTTGAAGGAGAAGTTGTGCTACATCGAGGCTTCCATATTTAGCTGCTACATGTAATGGAGTGAATCCTTTCTGTAGAGGGAAAAAGGGATGTCCAAACTCTTAATGCCTACTGAAGATTCTCGAATCTGTGTGTTTGATAAGGTTTTTGTCAGTCTCTGTCTGTTTGCATCATGTTCTATCTTCTGCTTACCTTTGTGGCCAGTGAATGTGAGGCTCCGGCTTCCAGCAGCACGGCAGCAGTCTCTACCTGGCCCTCCCTGGCTGAAATGTGGAGGGGAGTGTAGCCGTTGGTGGTGGCAGCATCTGGATGAGCCATGTGCTGCAGCAGCAACTGGACAATATCAGTTTTCCCCAAACGGGAAGCAATGTGGAGGGGAGTCTGGTCCTCCTGTGGTTGAGGGATGAACAGGTTGTACAAATATGAGAGTGAGTAATATGGGAGAGAAACAAAAGGACCAGAGAGACAGGCAATGGAATTATAAAAAATAGAGACACAGTAGCCAGAGCTAAGGCAGGCAAGACCCACGAGTATGTGTCTGCAAGCCAGTGGATGACATATGCCTATTTATGATAAACAGAAGGAAACCGTGATTAACTCTGATGAGGCCACAGCTGACTCACCCTGGCCATGGCATCCACCAACGCTCCGTTCCTCAGCAAACAGCGAACCACTTCCATCTGACCTGCTCGTGCTGCCATGTGGAGGGCTGTCTCACCACGCTGATATGCAAAGACAGAACGAAGAATACCTGCTCAGTAGTTCAAAAACTGATGGTTGAAAAATGCTGTTTACTTTCTGCCACATGTATTTCTGTGAGATATAGATGAACTGATTATTTGTGAAAACTCACAATGTTACGGACGTCAGGAGATGCTCCATTCTGTAGCAGAAGTAAAACAATGTTGAGGTGGCCCATGAAGGCAGATACATGGATGGGCGTCAGACCAGACTAGAAAAAGAAGGAGACAGCGACAGAGTCAGTAAGATGAGCATAAAATGCAAAAATCTATTCAATAAAGGTTATTGTGTTCATACTGACACATTCCCACAAAGTGTCTCACCTCAGTAATGGCCTGAATGGAGGCTCCATATTTGACCAACAGTTCCATCACCTTCACTCTGTTCTTCTTACAAGCAATATGGAGAGGAGTAAAACCGTTCTGGTAGAGAGAGCGACAGAGAAATAAACAGATAATGACTATATCTACATACATCTGGAGGAGGAAATGTAGTTGTGATCTATATTGTACAATCTAAATTATATTGGTGAATAAATTCTAAAAATTAATGTCTTATTAAAGAAAATTGTGCTGTTTTGCTATATTTAATTTGTTTTAACAGGTTTTATAGGAATAAAAAGCACTCACTCCACACACTATATTATCTTCTGCTAACTCTTCCTGTCTGAACATGGTTATGTTCTTGTGTATATCTGCATGGGCTTATATTTGTATGTGTCTGTGTAGTTGTTTGTTCTGTGAATCCATACCAGTGCTCTGACATTGGGATTGGCCTTCTTGTCCAGCAGAAGCTTGGTGACTCTGTAGTGGCCACAGTGAGCGGCGACGTGCAGCGCTGTGAGGTAGTCCAATGTGACATCATCAACAGGCGCCTTGTGCTGCAGCAGGAGTTTAACACACTCTACGTGGTCTCCTTGGGCCGACATATGCAGTGGGGACAGTCCGTTCTGTGTGAGGACAACAGCGATGACACATGGGGAGGGAGGTCAGAAAAAATTTGAAAAGTAAAATACTACTGAAAGCCTGAAGTTTTTGGATTAAATAACTGCATGCTTTAGCAAAATTCAAAACTCAAGACATTTAATTAGTGGTAGAAAAGATTCTAGAGCATGCTGACTCAGCCATACACTACCTTGGTTCTGGCTAAGATGGGAGCTCCTCTCTCCAGCAGAATTTCCACTGCTGGGTCGTGTCCACTTCTGGCTGCACAGTGCAGGGGGGTCAGCCCATCCTGCAGGACAATGACACGTGCACAGGCGCAAACACGTAAATATATACAGTGTGTAGACATGAATCCAGTTTGTCTGTTTAGACAAAAAAGGTAATTGCCCAGTGGTTGGTATATTCTATTACAGTAAGCAGATACTAGGGGTAGCTGCAGAAATGGGACTATTTAGAGAATCTCACCCTGGTTTTAGCATCTATCTGACCCCCTCGGTCCAGCAGCAGGGCCACCATGTTGGTATTGCCTCTTTTGGAGGCCACATGGAGAGGCGTTATCCCATTCTGACAAGGAAGGCAAGAAAACAAAGTGAACTTTACCACAAACAACTAGTTTACATAATTTACATAGCAAAAATATAATTCATGGTTGTGATTGGGAGCTGACATTACCACGCCAAGTACACATCACATGGAAATGTCCCAGAATCTGTTTTAATAATAGAGTTGAGGGCAATAATAGAAACTACCCAACTGTATTAAAGAAACTAAAACTAATTTCATGTACCAATCTCAAGGAATTAGCTGAAAACATGCAAGAACAAATGTAACCTTTGACAGGCTAAGGGAATATGCAGTTAATAAAGTCTATGATTAAAAGGGAAAGTTATTATGGTAAATAGTAAACACACTGCTCTGCAAGTCTCAATGTAAAAACACATGTCAAGTTTTATTAGACAGCAGTACAGAAAGCCAAGAAGGGGAAATGGGTCGCTACCCTGGCTGTGAAGTCCACAGCAGCTCCTCTGTTCAGCAACAGCGTGGAGACATTCACGTTACCATAATGAGCCGCGATGTGCAGAGGAGTGAACCCACTCTGTTTGAGAGAGATGAGGAGAAAGGAGGGGAGGAAAGAGAGAGAAGGAAAGGAAAAGAAGATGGAAAAAAGGTAGAAAGAGAAGATTGTTTGAAACAGCAAGTGAGGGAAAAGGAGAACAGTTGCAAAAGAAGAGCAAAGTTAGATGAAATGAGACAAAAAGAAAGAAAGAACGAGTACAAGAAAGAGAGGAAGAGAGGAAGAGAGAAAGGAAAGAAAGAAGGAAGGAAGGAATCACAGATTTTCTGTAGCAGATACAGAAAAGAAGCCTGATTCTACTGAAGCAGTATTACAATGAGGCAGCATGCTGAAAAAAGAAACCAGACACGTCAGTGTAAGAAGAAGCATAAAAAATGAGCATACCCTCAAAATAGCTCATGCAATACATAATGCATGCAATAAACCCTGTAATTCTGCCATGCTCACTGAAAAAAAAAACAACTGGTGAAAAAAATCAAAGCAGTTTGATTTCTGGACACTAAACGTTTAACACAATGGACATTAAAAACCAAAACTGAAACACACAAAGCAACTACGCACTATGTGTATCTACTTGGACAGACAAATTGACATTTATATATAAGCTATATATATATAAATATCTACAGTACACAGTTGTAGGTGGGTTTACTCCTTACCTTCCCATTCTGATAGACATGGTGCAATTTAATTAAGAAACAGAGTTAACTTAAAGATCAACAACGTGTTTTCAAAGAGGAAAAACAATGCTATCAATGTGCTTAAAAGTACACATGCTGTAGGTTATGCAGAGAAAAAGAGCAATAAACAAAGAAGTGAAATTTTATTGGAATGATGTCAGTGTTTCAGTTAAAAATCTGTAAAGAATTTGTTAAAATAATGACGTATACACAAAGAGATACAGAAATGTAAAACAAATAATCTATAATTGAAATGCAATAGAAGAAGATTCTCTGGGATCTGTTAATACAACAAAATGTCTATTACTGTCAGCCATGCAGGAGTGTGTAGTACAGCATAGTCAGCTGCATGCATTCATATTAATGGTTCATAATTCAGACATGCAGGACTTCACAAGTCCTTGTTAAATAAGGGACAGATCGGGACAAAAGAGCTGAAAGAGATGGTCAAAAATGACAAAAAGGAATTAAATGAAGAGGGGATGAGTCTGTATACCTCCGTAGTTCTATTGACCATCATCTGGTTAGGACGCATAAAGAGAGAAAGGGGGAATAGGGTATTGGTTTGTTAGGGAAAGGGTTTATCACAACAGCCACGTTAAACACAGGGTAAGTTTACAAGGTCACACAAATAGAGAACAAAAAAAAAGAACGCAAACAAGTACAACTCTGTACATTACTATTATTATATTTCTAAATGGACACAAAATAATCGATAAAATGAATAAAACTGTCAACATGAAAAATTATCCATTCAGTCAGATGCATTATCTCAGTCTTCCTGCCACCTCCCCTCAACTTCTCCTTGTCTCTCCCATTTTGTAATTACACCCTCCCCTCCTTTCCGTTCTTATTCTCCCTCTATCTCTCGCTCCACTCCCGTCTGGCACTCCAGATCCACCCTTCTACCCCCTCCATCAATTTCTTCCTGTTGCCCTCGCTCACCTTAGATTGGACGTCGGCATTGTGGTCGTTCTGGAGCAGCAGCGCGGCAGACTTTGTGTCATCTTTGCGGGCTGCGATGTGCAGGGCTGGGAGGCGGACCTTGCCCTTGGTGTCGTGCTCCAACAGCAGGGAGACCACTGGGTTGTGGCCCTGCTGGAGAGCGATGGCCAGTGGAGTGAAGCCATCCTGGAAGGAGCGGAGAAGAAACAAGAAAAAAGTGAAAGACTATATATTTAGTGAAAAGGTAAGAAAGACAGGGATATTAGTACATAAAGTATTTAGCTTCATAATGTGTTCAATTCAACACATGTACAGGTATTTTACACACAAACTTACCTCTGTTGCAATGCTTTGATTGCCTTCATTTTCCAACAGGTATCGCACCACCTCCAAGTGACTCTCCTGGGCTGC
The DNA here is from genome assembly GCF_905237075.1 of Dicentrarchus labrax. NCBI lineage: Eukaryota > Metazoa > Chordata > Actinopteri > Moronidae > Dicentrarchus > Dicentrarchus labrax. Next base: position 22,416,981 of record NW_026136721.1, on the reverse strand, counting down.
CATGTAGAGTGGAGTAAAGCCATTCTGTAGAGAAATATATGTAAATACACACAGTCCATACATGCACACACACACACACACACACACACGTAATGTAAGATCATATTCTTGGTGTTGGTGTTACAAACTTTTTGGGTGCATTAAGCTTCTTACCTGTGACTGAGAGTTGACATCTGCTCCTCTCTTCACCAGTAGTCTGACTACTTCTTTCTGACCGGCCAGTGAGGCAATGTGGAGAGCGGTGTTTCCTTTCTGTAGAGAAAAACAGGGTTAAGGCCACCAGCCAAGTGTGTATCCTGTATAAACACCTTAAAAATCAGAGCTGGTTGAAGTATTATCAGCAAAATTTACTTGATTTTTTAAAAGTAAAAGAAGCCATTTTGCAGAAAAATGGTTCCTGTAACTCTGATTTTAAATTCTTTATATACTGTTGGGTAGTTTAATCTACTGCAATGCATTATATTCTATATTCTATATTAGATTGCGTATTTGATAGACAAATGTTTTGATCTTGCATCGGTTTTTATTTTTAGGACATGAAGGATATTATTCGATTAATATCAAAGGCCATATTCATGTCAATCCAAGGACATGGGAAGCCGGGTGACAGATTCCTTGCCAGCTGTTTATTGTTGCTGGATGTTAAACCTGACACTTTAGGCATTCACAGTCACATAACGAACAGCTTGCCAAGTAGCTTAAACCCCCCCTCCCTTTTCCAGTAAAAGCAGAATATCTAATCATGATGCAATCATCTGCAACCTCTTTCAAAACTGAAGACTTGGAGAAGCTGATTCTAATTTTGTTTTACTGTCAATGTAAATTCAAAAAGACACCAAAAAAAGATCTAATAAAAAAATCTACAAACACACATAAGGTCTTATGTCTTGTTAATATATAAAGTTGAAAATATATAAAGTTGAAAATGTAACTCTTTTCATGTGACTTTCTCCCTAAATAACCACCATCCTTGTGAATCAAGTTTCATAGAGAGAAGCATTGATTTACATAGTACAACTGATACCACTATATACTTACATTCCTGTGCACTCATCTCCCTCTTTCTCTTTCTGTCACCCAGCTGTCACTGACTTCCCTCCCTCATTTCTTGTTTTTCCACATCTTCCCCTCATATACGGCTAAAGATCAAACTGTCACATATTCATATCTGAAAAGTCAATAAAGCATAACAACAACTAACATAACATAAATGTGTACATGTACCTTGGTGGAAGAGTCAACAGGTGCTCCTCTTTCCAACAGCTCCTCCACTAAATCCTTGTGTCCCTCCTTTGCTGCCAGATGTAGTGCATTCAGACCATTCTGGAGAGAAAACAAAAAGAAAACATCAACATGATACGTCAAGAAAACAGGTGGTCGTGTGATTATTGCATAACTGAGTGGTTCATATAGAATTACATTACAAGTATTAAGCTCCAGAACATAGAGCTTGAGCGAGATATATATATATATATATATATATATATATATATATATATATATATAATACAGCACCTGCATAAGATACATTATAGGAGGCAGAATATGCAGGGAGTGAACACAATAACATCAATAAGTGCACTGAAATACAGTATTCCTGCATTAAATGCATACTCCCACTGTGAAGTCTACAGTATAATGTAATGTCTTATTATCTTATCTAATTATGCTATATTGTATTCATCTTATGAACATTTAGGCCAGGGGTTAATATTACATTAGAACAATGTTATATGTTGTGGGAACTGTTTCTTCAACAAGATAACAATATAAAAAAGATTTAAATGTTTCTGCGTGTAAAATATGCACTAAAAAATAACTTTCAAATCAATCATACATGTTGATCAAATAAATTCTCACAGTGGGTTGATTCACAGTTCTAAAAATGTTTAATAAACAACAAAAGTACGAGAAGAGAAAATATCTCCTTCAGGCAGATTTTGGCATGAGCATTAAATCAAAGGCCTCTGGTCCATCAACCAGAGCTACAGTTTAGGGAGGAGAGCAGAGTGTAAATATTTCATGCTGACAGGCAATCGCAACATTTACGCAACACACATGCACGCAACAGAGGAAATCTGAGATAGAAATATACAGACACACAGAGGAATGATTCACCTCATCCTCCTCTTCTTCCATCCTGCGCTGTGTGTCTCTCTGAAACGCGCAAACTTAGAAAGTATTTTAAACGGCGTCCTCGATCAGGTCCCCTGCTCTGTTTCTCAAACCAAATGTTAAACTCTCTCTTTCTTCTTTCCTGTCTATGCGTTGCGCTCCTTCATAAGTCTTTTTTTTGGTGCTATTTTCTGTCTTTTGACTTCATAAATAGTTTGCCAAGCTGGATTTAGAAGTGATGGAGCTCCAACCATCAACAGCGCTCCTCTGCCTCCCACCCTCCCCTCCCCTAGTTTAGATCCAAGCTTCTGGGTCTGTCTGGCTTCTTCTTCCCCCCGTAGGCTCTATCAGATGGGTTACAGAGAGGAACTGTGGCTTCTGGCTCTGAAGGTTCTCCTGGCACTGATGTAAAAGAGGAGCTGCTATGCTGCTAACACTTCTATCATTGCCCCCTTCCTTCCCTCCCAACATGCATTCACACACAAATAACCAAATGAATACACACACCTACATACACACACACACACACACACACACACACACACACACACACACACACACACACACACACACACACACATACACAAACTCTCTCTCTCTGTCTGTCTCTCTGGCTAGCCAAATGCCAAACAGCCAAAGGGGTGTCATGTTTCTGCACAGTCATAGAGGGTATGTAGGACACACACACACACACACACACACACACACACACACACACACACACACACACACACACACACACACACACACACAGACAAACATGGATACTCATATTTAGAAGCTACTGAAAATGTCAACCTTTCAAAAAGAAAAAAGAGGGCACTCCTCAGAGGCCAAAGTATCTAAGTGAGTGTCTGGTCAAGTCAGTGACTGTGTCGAAGATATATGACATGACTTTAAATGGTAAAAATGAAAGCCATGATGTCCTAGAATTAAATACTTGAAAAAGTTATTGATGTCTTTATGCAAATAGTTTCTAATGAAAGAAAGTATTGTAATTGAAAAGATAACTTAGTGAAGCACAAATGGCCCTTTGATGGGTTCATGCTTAAATTTCTTGACCAAATCTGAGTCAGCAAGAAGTCATCTGAAGAACTATTTCAACAAATCTTATTCTTGCCTATTGACATTAGTCTCACCCCTGCAGAGTGAAGAACACTGGAAGTGAACTCATAATTCAAATCTTTCATCCTGGTCACAGTTACGTACCACAGCTGCAGTTAACGATTACTTTTATTATCAGTCTGTCAGTTATATTTATGTTATATATATCTATATATCTATATATATATAGATATATATAAATAACTTACAGTTGTACAATTATGTAAAACAGAGAATTCTCCAGTTTGAGAATCTGGAAACAGCAAACATTTGACATTTTTGTTAAATTACTAAACCATTCATCCCTTATCAAAAGTACAACTAAATGATTAACGCAAAATCACACCAACTTCATCTCTCAGCCTCATAGCTCTAGCCCATTATTATGGACTACAGTTGCAATTAACTGTTATTTTCTGTTATTTATATTTTTTTCCCACTACTAATAATAAATAGTTTAGTCTATAAAATTTCATTAAATTGTAAAAAATAAAAAAATGCTCATCATAATTTCCTAGATCCAAAGGTTGCATTTTTTAATTGCTGATTTTGTTTTAAAAAAAAAGCACCAAATCCTCACATTTAAGAATCTGTAACTAGTAAATCATTAACATTTCTGTTTGATAAATTACCAAAACAATTAGTCAGTTACATTGTTGTCAACACATTTTCTGCTGATCTGCTGATCAATTAACTGATTGATTATCCCTATGGAGATCGTCTTTATTATCATCATGCTGCAACCCGTCATCCCATGTTGCACAGTCATCAGATGATGGGTGTGGTTATATGCTCTCATACTTTGGTATGGAGGATGTTCTTGAGGTTTGTCAGGTTGCACTGCCAATGGTTCTAATGTCATCACTCCAGTAAATCATTAAGTCACGTTACTTCAATCAGTGACATTTTCACTGCAGATTGCAACAGGTGAGATGAACAACCTTCTAAATGTGAGTCTAGGTGCTCTTTGCTGCGGCTTGAACATTCAGAAAGTTTCCGTCCTCGGTTCTGAAATGGAGGACTCAATGACACAGCAAGAATTATGCAATCTTATTAGAGCGTTTCAATCACATTTCAACCATTATGTATTCCAGGAGAGACAAGCAAAACTGCCTCTCTCTCTCTCTCTCTCACACACACTAACACACACACACACACACACACACACACACACACACACACACACACACACACACACACACACACACAAACTGATCTAAATCTCCTTTTCTCTGAGCTGTAAGTGAAAGCTTCATTTAGCTAATGGACATAAAGCCCAACGCAGTGATCCCTGGCAGTTTTGTAGTGCTTCCTGGCAGGAGGGAGAGTCCTGTCCAGCGCAGATTAACATTTACGCCCCTATGACCACTGACCTTTGTTATAATCACACATGATGAAAAGAGTTTATCTTGTGTTGTTTGATAGGCCAAAGTACCAGAGGGGGCGAGTGTTAGAGGAAAAAGAGGACATAATGTAAATGCATGCAGATTAAAGAGTAATATCACTCACCAAGGATTAACATTTGGGGAGATTAGAGGGGGAAGTCTGGCCTTTAATTGTAAGGACATGGAAATGAAACAGCTCACATACACAAACACACATATGTGGAAGAAACTCTCTCTCTCACACACTTATACACTAGGCCTATAAACAAAAAACAAGAACCTATAATCTGGGAGCTAAAGTTATCTGTCAAGAAGGTGTTTAATTTATCTCATTCATAAAATCTGTGCAATAGTTTGAGTGTGGAATTGGCCGACAGGATGAGTGTATCTATTTCTCTCCCTCTCTTTAACTGACTTGGACAGCTTTCTGCCCTTGGCGCTGTACTTTGGCCCTCGCCACCCTGTTGCTGCTTTCTAGGATCTTACTCTTGAGTTATTAATGAACACACCGGCAAAGGGAACACTCAAAAGTCTCCCAATATTCATAAATAATTATGTATATTGTGGATATCAAACTGTAACACACCCATTGTGAAAATGGGATGTTGTTCCCCCATGATCCATGCTATAACTAACAGTATTATTTTAATCCAAGTGACAGCACTGTGCTGATATTTATAAATGCCTGAGTGAGTTTCACAAATCCAATTTCTAATTAGGAACATATGAGGTTGTTTAAATCTAACGTCACTGCAGATGTGTTGTAGATTGTTACTTCCAATTAAACAGACCAGATATTTTAGATTTATATAATTACATGTCTGTTAGTGCTCTTATCAACAGAGCTCTGACTCTACTGACTGCAATGCTGACAGCACTCTTACAGATAATGGCTCTGTAATTGTGTGGAGTGCTTTTCCACTGACATGATTCACATCCAGTCGTTTCCTTCAGAGCAATTTTGCTGCTAATAACAGGTAACATGATACTTATGAATGATCATCTCCTATCACTGTGGTGGTTGTGGAAATTGGTATTTCCCTGAAAATATTACTATAGTTCAAATGGCAAATGCCAATGAGCATAGTCAGGGTGGTCATACCACTGTGTTGTAAGAAACCACTCCTCTGCTGCCATCAATGCAAACAATTCATCTGGTTAACATGTGGCAGATCCGCCGTTAAGTACAATCGTACACCTTGATCAGAAAGTGACATTGGTGTTGTGTGCTTTTATTTTGACCACACTCTTCAACTGAAAGACACACATGAAGTGAATATGATTTAAATGAATAGATAGTGGAGCCATGACCATATTATCATAATGATATATGTATGTAATGATGAAGTATCAGGTGACTGGTAGTTACATACAGTATCACTGTCAAACATGCCTGCATAGGAATATAAGTACTGGGCTTTTAGGAATGTGTGCATGTATGTGTATAAGCTTGTGCATGCATTTAAGTACGTGTAGTCAGAAACAGACACACACAAATAGATTGACATTCATGTAATGTAAATTTGAATGTGGCCTCTGACAATAACAATAACAATGGAATAAGTTTGTCTTTGTTGATGTATCTATGTATGTGCGTGTGTGTGATCAGTTATTTAATACAAAGTAAAATGAGCTACAATTAACTGCACAGCTGAGTTGTATCTCGTGTGACTCCCTAACAAAATTACATCAAGGACATTGCAGTATATTGGCCACACTCTCTCAGAAACACTCTCTCTCTTTTACACACACACACACACACACACACACACACACACACACACACACACACACACACACACACACACACACACACACACACACACACACACACACACACACACACAAAGTGAGTGCATCACTGGGATATATATGAAAATGTCACTTGCATTTTTAGTCACCTGACAAGGGCTCAAGTGTGATCATCTGACCCCTGACAGATACTATGAAGGGCAGGACTCTCCTGTTGCAGGGAGAGAGCTGTGTGTGTGTGTGTGTGTGTGTGTGTGTGTGTGTGTGTGTGTGTGTGTGTGTGGCTTCCCTCTTGGTGGACAAAACAAAACCCACAGTGCCCATGACAACAAATAGTAGAGCTATGGGTGGGCAGTGGCCACTTCCGGCCTGCCAACCAATTACAGCCCAGTGTATAAATAGCTGCTAATAAATTGCTGGAAAATTACAACAATGAGACAGAACAAAATATGAGTATCTGATTATATACACGGCCACACACATCACACACTCACATGGCCACACTTCCCATGCTCCCTTAAGCTACCTTGTGACTACTGTAAATCATGTTAACATTGACAGGACAGGGGGAGGGTGAACAGAGATCTAGGGGGAAGTATTTTGCACCCTGCCCAATCCTTCTTCCTTCCGTGGAATGTGGGTGAGGGTGACTATGAGGGGTAAGAACAGCTGTCAGAGGGACACAGAGCCCTCAAATATAGCTGAGACTGGAGGGAAGAATGGGCGTGGAGGAGGGAAGAGGAGGGCACTAATTGTAGATGTGGTTATTATGATGTGAGATAGCGCGCAACCTGTCAGGTTATGGTATGCGGTGACCTAGCTCAGTTGTGTGATGCCACCGTGACACAGCAGCCTGAAGGTGAGCTTCAGCGGGCCTGACAGACAGCAGTTAAAAGCTTTGACCTACTATTGTCACAGTAGCACGTAATGTATGTATGTTACTAGCATTAAACAGCCGATTTAAGCAAACATTTCTGGTGTGCCAATTCTGACCCGATGTGGTTGTAATTAATATTCAAAACTGTAAAAAACATAAAGTGTAGTAAACTAGTTAATTTTTATATTTTCTGTAGCTTCTGTTGTATAGACATGGTAAACACATATATCTCAAATAAAACAAAAACTTGATTTACTTACCTATAAAACAGCTTGTTTTCTTTTACATATATAATGTTCAAAATGAGTCAACACTTGCCGGATAAAATTGGAAATCAATTAGTCTGCTTTGATAGTTAACATAGTATTCTCACACGCAACTGAACTGAATCCTAGATGTGTTTCATAAATGTTTAGTTAGATGCAACTACAAAATTAAGCAGTCAATATTATAATCTGAATCAAGACCTCATAACAAAAACCCAGTTATCCAAAAGCATGACAATTTTTCTTACCTGGTTACAGGTGGTGATGTCTACTCCATTTTTCAGGAAATCCAGGACTTTGTCTATGTTCCCAGCTCTGGCAGCCCGCAGGAAACTGGTGTTACTGTCGGACTAAACAGATGAAGACAGAAAGGAAGTAACATAAGGAACAGGAATACAGGTATGTTTTCAATGTTTCGGTTTCATTAAGTCTCTTAAGGTCTCTTTTTTTTGGTATTCCTGGTACAGGTGGAATACGTATAAAGGTAACAGTAAGGATTAGTTAGAGAACATATTTAGGCCAGACTCTATTTATTATACAAAATATATTGTGTATACCCACACACAAATACAAAAAAATATTTCAGACCATGTAGTTTCCAACGTTTTTACAGACATGATTCATCTCTTAGTTCTATTTATGCTCAAATCCACATTAAAAAATTAAGTCAGTTTAGAATGATGGATGTGGCTTGTTATTGCTGTGCATGATGGGAGTTTATCTGATGTAAAAGGCTAATGCAGAGGGTTCAGAGAGGGTTTTATCATTTTATGGAAGTCAGACTTCCTGCTTGTATCAATAGTTTGTCTGAGTAGGCTATTCTAAATTTAACCACCAGCTATCAAGACTGCACAAGCAGCTGCAACAAACACACACACACACACACACACACACACACACACACACACACACACACACACACACACATACACATACACATACACACACACACACAAACGCACACACAAACACGTTTTGCTGCATTTATGTAGGATATCCACTGAATTTAAAGTTGACTTTAAAGGTCACTGAACTCCTCACAGTGTATACTCAGGGAGGATGTTTTACAGTTGAACCTTATTATCAAAGCTGACACATTTTGCATTTCAGTGTAAATTAAATATTTTTTAAATGTAACAAGTAAGAAAAATACAAAAACAAAAACAAATATCTTAAAGTTGCACTAAGAAGAATAAGGGTCCAAAATATTTGAAAATGTACAATATAAAGTCTGTTGGTATATTACTCATTAATCTATTTGATTATTCAACTATTTGTCTGGTAAAAATGTCAGAAAATTGAGAAAAATGCACATAAAAAAATGTCTGGAGCTTTTATTGTGCCGCATGAACACACTACTCTTACAAAAGAATACGGTCTACATTAATCTGAATGAGCATTGACAAGGTTTTAACCTTTTCAGTGGGACAGTAACACATCAGTCAAACACCATTGGGTGTTAACTTGTTAGGTCAGCACAATTAAACTCCCCATTGCATGTCTGGGATGAGGCCACAACCATGTGTAAGGTCAAGGGTCAGACGTCTCACACACACACACCCCCACAGAAAAGAGCGCTTCTTCAGTGCAACATATGTAATAGAAAAGCTGATGAACCGTGTTTCTGTCCACCTCTTACCAGTGAATCATCAACGTCAGATCCAGAGTCAGCTGCTCCGTAGTAGTCCGTGTGATGGTTTGAATCTTTGTCACTCCCACTGCTCCTACAAGTTTTATCTGATCCACATGCTTTACATGTTGCTGCATTGCCCATGGTTACCATCCAAATCAGGTAATAATTCCCCAAGATGAAACTGTGGCCTTTCCTCACTCACTTCACTTCACTCACTGTTTGCTATTATCATATGCTCCACCAAAGTCCACTCCTTGCAGTTTCTCACTTTGCGTCCTTAGGTTAAAAGCCTCTCCAGCGCACTTTCCTGTTGCTTGCCTGCATCAGTCAATCTTACATCCATTAAATCTCACTTACGTTACTAATACCACCACTTTTTCCCCTCTCTGTGCCCTTTTATTCCTTTTCTTCATCCAGTCTTGGATACCTCTGTCTTAGGGTGTGCACTGAGTCTAGCCAAGGCCCAGTCATGCCTACTCCTCCTATACCTCTCCTCTCTCTCTGTAGGATAACAACTGCAGCCATAAACACTAAACCCTCACTGTCTCTCTAGCCTTGGCTATTTTTACCTTTCCAGACCCTCTCTCCAGTGAAGACCACAACCCCTTGCTGTGTGTACCCAGGGTGGGGTGCGTGACAGCTGGGGATGGAGTCAAGCTGGAGACCGCATGGCCTGCGGTGCTCTCCAGGAACGCCGGGGGTCATGGTGGAATGATAGTCGAGCCTTAACACAGCACTCAAATTTCTGTAACCTTACGCAAAACACATTGTTCATCATTCAGAAAACAGCACATCCTTTTACAGCCATGGTTGCAGAATATCCCAGATACTGGTTAAAAATTTGGATAACAAGTTTATATGCCTCTTCAGACTGTAATTACAAATGCACATCATAACAGACTTGCAAACAGGTAACAAAACCAGAAACATTACACTGAATGCAGTAGTACACAGAAGGCACTGTCAGTACTGTCTGTCTATGTTTCAGTATGTCTCTCATTCGTCTCCACGCCAAGCAAACCCCCACATAAGCACAGATTGGATTGATTGAGAACCAGCTGTAATCTCTCTATCTTTACAGGATTTGACCTGCAGTTCATCATGTACTGGAGGATACTGGATTATACACTATACAGTACTCTGTCCAAATGTATATGTATGCTTACACCGGAGGAACATCAAAACTCTACTCAGTATCATAAACATCTCATTAGCAGCTGCATTTATGTGCACACAAGGCCACTTACGGTAATTTAAAACCACTGTCAAGGCCTGCATTATCATACCAAGTATACTCACACAATATTAATTTGATGAGAACAAGAGCTGTCAAACAAGTTTGATTCAAATAAAGTAACCTGAGTGTGTGCCACCTAGTGTATTCAGAAGTAATTTATTATATAAAGTACTATTTACAGTTCACAAAGTTTGAGTAGATTAGACATTCTTTTATTTCAAGTGTTAGTTGTATTTGTGTTTACATCACAGCCACAGAAAATACAAATAATATAATACTTGAAATGTGGTTCCACTTAACAGTTAAACCACCACACATCAGTGCTTACGGTTAAACTCCAAGTAACAATAGCAAAAAACAGGAGGCATTTCAGCCTCATCTTCCAGCATGAGCGAAACACAGGCAGTTATAATGCCTTTGTAAACAGCTGGATTGTTTAAAATACTGTAGAAGCATCTGTTCTGTCTGTTCTTTTGACTCCCCTCATTTTCGTTCTCCATGAATTTCTACTTCATATTCAACATATTCTTTCATTTTAAATATCACCAAAAGATTGCCCCATACAACGTCTGATACCATCAGCATGTGACCTCCCTCTGAGCTTGAGCCTTTCTCACATCTGTCATCTATTCCACCATCATCCATCTCCCTCACCCTACATGATAAATCATCTGAGAGGACAGCAGGACAGCAAACCACAGCACACTGTAACTGGTCAACCACATACACATCTGTGCAACCCCCACAACCCACTCCCACACACAATATCCTAACACCAACACCAACAGCATACACTTGAACCCATGGGGGCATGTGTTGGGGAAATCAAAATGGTAGCATGAATCAAACTTGAGGATATGACTTCGTCAGAGGATTGTGTGTGTTTTACCTGCCGCTTTCGCTCGGCTCTCTCGCGCTGCCGTCTCCTCCTCTCCCTGGCTTTCTGTAGAGCTCTGTACTCGACACTTTGCTCGAACTCTCGAGCTTTCTTCAGGTGGGCTGCAGCATGGGCCATGACTTCACCTTTCTACCTCTCAAAACATTTTTTTACTAGGTAGTAAAGTTACACTTAGTTAACTTTCATACGTCCTTAACTAACACTAAGCACCACATACAGTTAAACATAGCAAATTAGTGTTTTGAACTAAACAAAATTCCTTAGACCATGGATTGGCTCAAAAAATCCTCCTGTCTCAAACTAAGAGTTTCCCTGCTTTTCAGTTCTTCTCATCAGTCTTCTCTCTCTTCTTAGGAGAAAGCTCAAGTGGAAAATCAGCCTTTATCCATCCAAATCAACGCAGGAAAAAGCTACTGGATTTTCACATTCTCACACAAAATGCTCAGAGGTCCCCATGTCCATATATGCTGACTGAAAGTTAACCATTCATGTGCACAAACATGAGAGAGGGACAATGACTGAAGGGTTGCTGAATGATGAGAGTAAGACCCATCCGCTTACTCACTACATATCCCACACACACACACACACACACACACACACACACAAACATAGTGAATGACCCAGTCCAGATGTACATGAAAACCCTACTCCAAGAGAACAGATGTGGCTACAAAACGTGTTGGTGTGTGTGTGTGTGTGTGTGAGAGAGAGAGAGTGTGTGTGTGTGTGTGTGTGTGTGTGTGTGTGTGTGTGTGTGTGTGTGTGTATGTGGGCTACAGTCATAGGAAAAGTGTTTATTGTGTGAGGGGTTTAGGGAGGCTACATGCCAACAGCCAGCTGACTGCTACAGCCGTAACTACTCTCTCTCTTACTACCGCTGTGAAAGTGCAGTCTATCCTGAGGGAAAGAGGGACACATGAGTTGAAAAGGAAGTTTAATTGGTGAGGAGGGGAGATGGGTTGGACTAAAGGGACAGAATGAAATAAGGTGAATATTAAAACCATTTTGTGATTATCCAGTGTTTCCAGCGCTTCCATAAAAGAGCAGCAAGGTAGAAATGAAAATCAACTTTTGTGTATATGCAAAGGTTCAACCAAAGAACCAAATGAGTCAGTAAACAATGTCATACAATTAGTAGTATTTTCATGTGTCTTATTTTAGCTAAACATTATAATGTTTTTTTTTCCTTTTTGTTTTGTACATTGCTTTCCATCTTCTTCTGTTCATTTCACAGATCAAGTTGAAGGCTAAACCTTTTGGAGATGTTAGGGGATTTGTGAACTTACATGATCGCAAAATCAGTGACATTAATGGTCTTCTTGTGTGTCTTTGTGGAAAGACCTTAAAATGGAGTAAGTATGAACGCATTGGACATGAGTGGGTTCAACAGTGTGTTTGATTTCTGAAGAAAAAAATACATCTACAATACAGAAAGAAGAAGACAATACAGATGAGTGAGGTATTTGGGGACAAAAAGAGGACATGAATATAACAGTTTATTAAATAAATGAAAGCAATAATGAAGAGGATGAAAAAAGGGGCAGCTGAGAGGAAGAGAAACAAGAGTAGGGCGGAAGAAAAACAGGGTGAACTTGGGTACAGGCTGTCCTTCTGTGAGCAAGCAGAGAAGACGGGAGGCACCACCCGGTCCAGAGGGGGACTAGTGAGCAGGGAGCACAGAACAGTGGCTCCCAATCACCTGCAAGTTACAGGCTTCCCCCTGCATGGGGGGGGAAGTGGGTCGGTCTGAATCTCAACTGCACTGCATCGTCGGTACTGGTAGCTGATGGAATATGATTTGACAGCTTGTGTGTGTGTGTGTGTGTGTGTGTGTGTGTGTGTGTGTGTGTGTGTGTGTGTGTGTGTGTGTGTGTGTGCGCGCGTGCGTCCGTGTATGTGTGTGCCACCAGTAGACGGGTGTCAAGGTCTCTCTCTGTCAATGCAGCTAATGTTAAGAGTTTTAAATTTCAGCACCAGGGACAGGGACACGATCTCACACCTCTATTTTTGATCACACATTCTGCCTGATATGTTTTCACCACAACAACATCAGCAACATATCTTTCTTCTAGTAGCCGTGAATGGGACAGATCTGCTGAATCACTGCACACTGTAATGCAGTCTAAAATGTTCTACTCGGGTGCATAAAGCCTGAGTGCTTCATTCAGTTCCATAATGATCCTGCTGTAGGAACGTTTCTGTGGATGTGCTCTGCTCCTCTAGCAGCCTCTGCTGGTGAAATGTGGAATAAGGTATTTTTTTTCTTAAGGCGACAGCTATTAATCTTTGTATTAACATAGTAAATAGAGGATGGTTTTTTTTGGTATCATTTTGCATCATTATTCTTTAATACTGACATTCTAAACAAAATAAAGAATTCATTAGATCTACTTATTTAATTAATTAATTAATCAGTGTTTAAATACCATCAAAATTAATCAAAAGTGTCCTTTATATTGTATGCATATTATTCGCTTCCTAGGAATAACTATGTGCACATTATATGTCTCATCTAATCTTTCGAAGGACCAGTGTATAAGATTTTGTAGCATCTAGTGGTGAAGTTTTAGATTGTAACTAACTAAACAGTGTGTAGGAGAAACTACGGTGGCCGCGAAACTCACGAAAAACGTGAAAGGCCCTATCTACAGCCAGTGTCTAGTTAGTCCGTTAAAGGCTACTGTAGAATCACGGTCTGCCAATAGATCCTTCTAAATGTTACACACGGGACCATTAAAGTCCTAAAAATCGAAAGTCAAACACAAAGAAAATCCCAATAACACACAGTAGGTTGTGCAATGCAAGCAGATCTAAATTACTGCATTGCCTGACTTCTTGAGTTTCAGATTTAACAGACAGAATCTATAATCTTATTGATCCGCATGTTAGTTGAGCCTGAAACTGTTCTTACTGTGATATTGTTACAGTTGTGTGTGTGCGCACACAGTATGTCTTTATTAATACTATTCTACTAACTTTCCAGTGTCTATACATAAGCAAAGGGTGATCACTGACCTCAATTGATCCCATCCATCACTCTTCCAAGATAATGAGGATTAGGTGAATACATTAAAAACTAAGTGTAAGTGTGTGTTAGTGGCCATTTAGGAGTCATATTACATTGAAGGGGGGAGGGGGGAGGGCACCATAGAGACTTGATGCGAGCTTTTGTTTCTGTTTAGTGGATCTCATACATGGGGAGGGGTTAATGGTCTGATTTTCATTTTATAGATCCAAAGGCTTTTATACGGCCCATTAGGACTCTATGATAGGCAGATATGGGAGACGCAGACACCAGCACACATCTCTTCATGAGCCTGTTCATATGCTTCAAATTGTAAGTGGATGTGTATGCAGGTGTTGTATATGTGTTTCATCACGTGCACACACACATTTACATTTATGAATGTAGATTTGCTTGTAGACATTTTGAAGTGAGAAATTACCAAATTAACACAATGTTGTCTGCAAGTTTATTTTCATATCATACTGACGTGACCTCACATGAACCAGTGACTGCCTGGGAAGTTGGAGAAATGCATTAATCGATTATATGATATGCTTTGGAACATATAGCTAGCTGTAATGTAAAGAAAATCATTTAAAATAAATGACCTAAAACATACAAAAACATTTGTTTCCTTAAGCCATCCCTCTGCTCCTGGGAGCTAGTATCGTATTGTTTTTCAGTTCTTGGATGTTGCTGTTGTTGTTGTTGATGATTTGTCTTCCTGATAATGGAGCTACAGTGCTGACTAGTGGAGTTCTGCCAGTGATGAGTGTCTGGCAGTATACAATGCATCTGAGATTTAATGGAAGGTGGGTCTTTCTGTTTAAGATGACTCATTTAGACTTCTTGAAGCCCTTGCATCTTTTATGACCATAGTTTTCAACCCCCTCCCAAATGCCCCTTACTGGGAAATGATGTTTTCATTAGTGCTTACATCTGTTTGGTAGAAGTGATGCATTAGGCTCATGCTAACCTGGTAAGTGAGTGTGCAGTAACAACATCAACAGCAACTTTTTAAAAGAGTGGATTATAAGGCAAATCCAAAGCGACGCAACTGCTTTCCACATTTTAATACTTTTCCATTACTATCGACACAAGTGCAGCACTGATTGATCTAGGGCCACTGCCATAGCTACTGGATGAGAAAACTCCTGTACAGCAAATTCAGTAGATTCTTTTCTAAACAAGATTCAGTTCTGAAAAGTTTAATTAACTTCTTATGTTGAGAAATTATGTTTTATTATAGAGATGTCAAGGCTTAAAAGAATAGTTTCCAGCAAGTTACAGCACCTGAAGTGAAATAGTTTTGGGACATGAGTCCCTGTAAATGGATTGAATAAAATGAAATACAAGGTCAAGGTAAAGGTTATTTTATTTGTTCCCATCGTTAGATTGGGTTTGCAGTAAAAGAAAAAACAAATTTGCCTAACCACCTACATTGTGGAGCTTTGGAGAAATTATTTCCCCCCCTTTACCCCCTATATGCTACGTTAAATAACTCTTGGCTCCAGCTCTATATGTAACGCAGAGACATCACAGTGGTATAGATCTTCCAATCTAACTGTCGACAAGAAAGCCAATAAGCGTGTTTCCCAAAATATTCCAAAACTATTCCTTTAAAGGATCAGTGTCACCCTGCACCTCCAACTGTGAAGGAGAAGCTACGGAGCTACAAAAAGCTCGAAAAATGCGAAAGGTCCTATCTAGAGCCAGTGTTTGGTTTGTTTGTTCTCGGCTACTGCAGAAACATGGTGGTTCAACATGGCTTGGAAGGCAACCTGCAGCATCTGTAGATATAAAGGGCTCTAAGGTAACAAAAACATTCTTATTTTGAGTAGATAATGAAATGAAAACACAGTTATGGATTCACTCGACTCCACACTGGACCTCTACAGAATAGTACTATATGTTTTGGTCACCGTCAGCTGTAGTAAACAACACTTGGAACCCGGGCTTCACTTCACTATCTTATTTCAGACCATGAGACAACTCATACGGAAACCTAAGGAAAATTTTTTATAGAATTTATGCTCAAGACAACAACAGGAAGTCCGCAGTGCCAACACTGAAGCTCGAAGAATATGCGTGCGCACAAACACACTTTCACACTTTCACACACACACACACACACACACACACACACACACACACACAGCTCACCCTTTCCCTTCGGGATATTGATTCTAACTGCAGCTGAACCCTGCACCACATGACTGTAACATGAGAAAATCAACCCAGCAGTTTTACAACCTGCCGAAATCCAAAACCATAAGTTTTCTGTTGAAGGGTTCTTAATGGAGGTGGTGTAAGTGTTTGTGCTTAAATGGCAGTTAAAAAAACAACGGTCTAAACAGAAAGACTGCTGCAACTTTAGAAGGTTTTCGAAAGCTTCAACAGAGGAATGGGGTATGTGACAAACCCGTGGGCTTCATAAATCAACCAACAAGCTCTACAAGACAACTGATTTACACTTCATAGTGCTATAGGTAGGCTCCTATAAATATTGGTAATGGCTAAATTGCTAGTCTACAATATAAATTACGCCTGACTTGTGTCAACAAATAGCAGAGTGAACAAAATACAGAGCAGACAGTAATGGATCAGCTCACAGATATGATTTAAATGTCAAGTCATCTTGCAGTCTCTTTTACTGGTTAAGAAAGGTCAGAGCTATAAAGGACATAACACACACTAACTCTCTCTCCGACTCCCTCTCTATCGGTCTCTTACAAAACCAAATCACACAGAGTCAAATTTAATAGCAAGTGGACAAAGCAGGCGATTGAGAATCCAGATCACAGAATCCGGACCACACCCACATATAGTGAGTAGTAACACTGAGACATGGGTGGGGAGGGAACAGAGAAATGCAATGTGGATGGGACATATAACCTTGGTACAGTCACATGATACGCCCAGAGAGAGAGACGACTAGATGGAGAAACTCAAGAAGGCCACACCCTGTTGTAATTGAAGCAGTAGCACATTCACACACGGACACCTGCTCGCACACAATTGGATAAATCTGATTTGTGACTTAGCTGATTTACCAGTAATATTTGCACATCTCGTCCTTCAGTGTTTCTACAATATTAACAAGCCTCCCCACTTCCACAGACAGACAAGTAGCAGCCCTAGTCAAACAGCAGCACTACATTAACTGATTGCTTGCAGCTCCTGCTTTTTGCCACATTAGGCCACAGCCTTCAACATCCTTTTTTTGAGGCAAACTACGAGTACTGTATAAGAAATGAGTAAGCAACTGATTACATCCGTAAATTCATTATTCACTTCCCACAGCTGATGCCAGGTTTATGAGGTGTTATATCTAAAAGCTACCAGTAAAATGCAATGCCATGACCTCCTGATACAGGAGGCTTGGTATAATACCTACTGCCTTGGAAATGGCCGTCATACAAATTTATGGCTTTCCCTTTTTTTACGCTTTGAAGTGCTGCCCAAGTCCCTTGGGAACACATGACGTCAGTTTGCCGTTCCTGTTAATGAGATGAGAGAGAGAGAGACCTGGAGTCCACTGGAAAATATTCCATGCCATCACACTGCAGATGCTATCAATGCTAAGTAATGTCAATATCCTGGTATTAGGGTGTTATGAACTTGAGATTGTAGGAAGCGTGTGAAGAAGCCTGTAATGTAATGGATCAAGGGAGCATTTTGTTTCAGGTCATAGGATCTAGAAGATGTGCATGTACTGTTCAGAACAGTAAAACACAAAGCACTCAGTTATGCATTGTGACGTTCTTTGGCTAAATCAGCTTTCTATAGCTAAATTTTAATAGTAAGAACATGTAAAAAGATGTCGGCGTTACACAGTTTTGCCAAAGAAACTCAAATTGACTTGTGCACATTTGAACGTATATGAGACAAAGCTGAATTGACTAAAAGATCAGAGACTGTGAACAAAAGCAAATTGTCTAAATGCTCATTTGTGTCTAACTAATCTTGAAATCTGACCAATTTCAACCTCCAGACCACATGCAGAAAGCAACAGCCCCCAAATGTTGCATGCATTTGCAGAACACTGAGAAACACAGTTTCCGTTTTACCACTCTGACCCACAGTTCATGTGCTAAAATGTTGGCAGAATCTTCTTCCATCTGATGGCTGATCTCATCCAGCGTCAGAAGACAAAGGGTACTGAGGCAGAAACTGATTTCACCTCCAAGTTGAATGTATAATGAATAATGAAGCGCATGACCTAAAATTTGCGGCAGTACACGGCCATACCAGGAATGCTGAGTGATACTGTCGGAAGTAGAGAGAGAGGGACCTAATGTAATATTACACTGTGCGTGTGAGAGAGAAAAGGATTCAGACTAAATAAAACAGATGTGAGGTCAATTATAAACATTTAATCACGCTTTTCAGTTCCGTTCTGGGCTAAAACCAATGATGAGTTTGAGTTGGTGCACAGCAAGCATTTAGACCTAAGGTGTACATAATAAAAGCCCATTCAGATATAATAGGAGTGTGGACATTAAACAAGCATTAAGGTGGTTTTACAAAACTGCACTCTTCTGATTCTCCAACTGCTGCAGGAGTTAGAAATTGCACCACAGCCTCTTGCTCAGCACGTGGCAAAAGCAGTCTTGTGTTTTTTGCCGACATATATATGTGTGTGTGTGTGTGTGTGTGTGTGTGTGTGTGTGTGTGTGTGTGTGTGTGTGTGTGTGTGTGTGTCTGTTTGCCTCTGTCTGTGTGTAGTGCTATGAGCCATGCTATTCTCTCAACACAGCAAAAAGCTTTGATGCATTTTCCTATGAGAAAACCTTCACTTACTCGACTCAAACATGATGAGAGGCTGTGGAGAGGGGGGGAGGGAGGTGGAAGGTGTAGAGGGAGTTGATGAGAGACAGAGAGAGAGAGAGAGAGAGAGACAAAGAGAGAGGAAGAGAGAGAGAGAGAGAGAGAGAGCACATTTACATGAAGGTGTTTGAGCTGAGCTTCTGAGAAGTCCATTGATCCCGAACCACGCCCTCCTCTCTCTCCCTCTGTCTGACGGGAAACTGAGTTATAAGGCCATAATGAATAATTGACATCTAAATGCCTCCCACTGCCCTCCAGTCCAGAAACACCTGCTCTCTATACAGCATGACTGGTAAAAGATGCAGCTTAAGATAACATGCTTCTATAATCATCTCCTTATAGCCTTATATCCTGCAGCTGTGGCCAGTTAATGCAGTCATCTTCATGCATTATGTACTCTCACTGTCTCTCCTTATAACAAAGTTTGCTTTGTCACTTTTTGACTTTGTCTGTGTTCTTTTGATGAACAGCCTTCACCTAAACAAGAAAATAAAGATGAGAAACTATGACTCATGAAGTGATGCTATCGCTGCCCTTCAAAACATCCATCAGGGTAAAACAAGACAGAGGGAGATGGTGTCAGAAATAACTTGGCCACCCCAACAAGGTATGAGGTACCATGACTACCAAGAAGGACAGTCCAGGAGTGTCAGGACGTTGTTTGTACCCAAATATAGACATGCTGATGGCCCATATGGATGTTGTATCCAGGACAGGAATACCAATGCTTTTCTCACAACCCTATCACCGTTACACAGTATGGAAACTCATACGAAACCCAAAGAGAACCATCACATGACTGTTGCTTGTATATTGCATCAGAGCCAGGCTACAAAGAGACTATTTGGTATTTGGAGACCTGAGTATCATGCCAAATATGGTCACTCTCTAAGGTGAACTCTGGATATGAATATTTGTTGCGATTTCTTCAGGTCAACTTTACACGCAGTGGTGGATATGGTTCAGAACAACAGAAAGAAGATCAGAGCTGAAACGATTAGCTGACTGACATGAAAATTAATCTGCAACTTTTTGATGATCAGATAATCGTTTGGTTTCCTTTTCAATTACTACAACTACTTTTTCTTTAAATGTGAGGATTTTCTGCTTCTTTCAGTTTTATAATATTGTAAATTGTATCTAATTGGGTTTTGGACTGTTGATTGAACAAAACAAGAGCTCTGGTAATCTGCAGCCCAAAAGACAATAACAATACTGCTGAAATGATTAGTCAATTAATCTATTAGTCAGTTGGCTAAAAACAACAGTTTTAATAATCAACTATATAAGTTATAAGTTATACCAAAGATTCTATGGTTCCAGTTTGTGAGGATTTGCTTGCTTTTAAATTATATATCTTTGACAGTGTAAACAAACAAACACACAGTATCTTGCTGAATCATGCCTGAATATTGTACACAAAAATGCAGAACCAAGCAGGTATTTCTTTCTATTAATTCTTAATAGCTGTTGGTAACCATCAATAGAGGTGCTAGAGTGGTTGACTTGCGGTCCTTCCCAGTTCTCTGTGTAGGCACTTATAACCAGACCAGTGCTCTAACAGCTCTGGTAAATACAGCTATGTAATGCTGACTGTGTTTGGGTGTGTGTATGTACATACAACCTGTATAACGGCACCTTACAGAGACCCCGATTGGCCGAACACTCTTATTGGACATCATTCATTGGAAGACAGCTATGGCTTTGGGTGTGTGTGTGTGTGTGTGTGTGTGTGTGTGTGTGTGTGTGTGTGTGTGTGTGTGTGTGTGGCTGTTCAGAGGTAATGTAATGAAGGCCATGGCTCCATTAGGACCCCCTTCCTGCAGAAGCCCATCATACCACTCCCAGTGGAGACCCAAAGACAGACGGATAGGCAGGCAGACACAGAAAAGCAGTGGAGACACGGACAGAGAGATGAAAATGTCAAAGGCTGCAGTGAAATCTGACCTCCTGGCACATCAGTATCTCATTGTAGAGACCAGTGGTGGAGAGGAGTGTGGGGCAGACAGGGTGAAGGGAGGGAGGGAGGGAGGTATATTGGAGGGAATGAGAGATAAACAGGAATGACAGCCAAGAAGACAAGGAGAAAACTCAAAGAGTCAAACCCCTATTTTAAGGCAGTGAGAAGAAGTGAGGCTCTGGAGGAGAAAAGATGGATGGCCAGCTGAAGAAAAAAGGGGAAGGAATGTGGGCGAGGAAGAGATGTAATACAAAGGGAAAGAGGAGATGATACAGTAAGTTCACTCGAAAGGGGATCTTTAAAGCTAAGCAAGAAGTAGGTCAAGTTGTGTAGTCATAAACAAAAGTCATCTCTAATATAAGAGGCTAACCCTAACCCTAAGGTCAGAACATTTAACAATTGGAGATAACAAATTCCTTATCTATTCTTATATGCTGCAGTACTCAAACTTATCTCTGAGAGCTTATATCTAAAAGGTGGCCAGTAAGTCCCAGCTGAAGCCTGGAGGTTCTAAAATTTCAATTATCAATATCAGACTGCAGTGGACATAAAATCCAGTCCTTGAATTGATCTCTGCAAACTGAGCTCTTAAGTACCCACTATCCAACCAAAAGGGAAGTGGACTAGCACAGGCAGAGGGTTGACAAATTATGACGCAGTCTCTGTATTGTTCAGACAGAGGAGAAATCCAACTGCGGGAAGCAATCAGTCAACACCAGTCCAGAACAGCGAGTAAATGCCCAGTGACACAGGTTCGGTGAGCACAGAGACATGGACACATAGCCACTTGGCTAGGGAGAAGCTATTTTTCTCCAGGACAATCACACAAGAGACAGGCGGTATTTTTAGACCTGCGATTAAGAGCCTCACATCACACTGTCATTTTCTCTTTTTGTCTCAAGTACGTAGATGTGTTATTCCTGTCGTGAGCTCCGTCTCAACAATAAGTTTTATTAGTTATATTTCACTGGAAGTTTCCCTTACCTGCCAGTTCATGTTTTGCATCTCTAACACTTTTTCTCTATCACAGAGGCTCCACCAGCTTAAAGAGTCAGTTCCCCAGTATCACAGAAAACATACTTTTCCACTTAACCTCTACTGGCACTGAGCCCTGTATATAGTTATTTTTAGAGATTATGGGCATTATACAATAAAATACTATATAATGGAGTTGATTGCAAACTTTATATTAGAAACAATGTCCTATTAACTCTGGGTAACTTGGAGACATTGCTGTGAACAATTTTCACTGGAAGGTATTGTAAGTAAAAACTATCCACAGCAAGGTCTATAAAACCAGGTTATTGTTTCTGTTCAACAAATTTAACCAAAACTATCTACAGGGCTAGATGCGATTAAATACTCAGAAGAAGGTAGAATTTAATCGTAGCTTTTGGAGTGCAATAGGCATTACTTTAAAATGCACAATAATGTAAGCTAAGCAATCAAAATGTGCCGTTAAAGCTCTGTTAATCAATACATTTATCAACAATAAATGAAATGACTGCACGTAATATGAAACAGGTGCATAATGAACCCACAGAGAATTCCCACCCAGCTCTGTAGCTCTTTAAAGCTTTCTCGCTCTCTTGGCTCATTGCTGCATTTTTTAATGCACACAAATTTACTTCCATCTCACTGCTTTCATGAACCCAAATAGGCATGGCATGTTTTCAGCAAAAACAGCTCTGATAAAACCACTGTACCTATTAAGGAGGACTATTTATCATCTGTATGGGTACACTGTAAATGGTACATTCAACTCTCATAACTTCCAGCATAGCCACACCCAGCTTCAATCCGGTGGGTGTGTTGGGCCTTTAAACAACAGTAAGCCATTGTTTACTGAGTGCTACCTCTATCATTTTTATTTTATTTTTGTCCTTACTAACGCAAAGTCCTACTCTTGGTCAGGGTGTAGACAAAGAGCCCAGACAGACCAACCAGTAGGGTTGATGCCACGACAATGACATGATCATTCAATCACTGCCACTTGTGATCGATCAATAGAGCTAAGTTGGAGGCACTGCTGCTGGGGACTCAACATGGATCTCTGCAGTGGTAAACCATTCTTCCCCTGCACTGCCCAGGTGCCTCTGATAGTGTGTGCTACCTTAACAGATTTTGACCTTCAACTATCCAAAACTACTTTAAGGTGGACCAAAAGGAACACATTTACTCTCATGTGCCATTTCAAGTCCAAAAATGTTCTCTGGAAGAATACTGTGTTTTTTGTGATTTAGGTGAAGTGACCCTCACAAAACCAATTTTAGCTGCCAAAAGGAGCTTCGATGGAGGATGAGAGAAGTAAAAACAACAACAGCAAACGCCTTCATTTAGGATGTTAAGATGTAAATAGGATGACTTCAAGTAAAAGTCAAACTGTGCTTCTATATCTCAAAAGCTGCTTAGGACAAGATCACAACTGAGGAGACATGCTTATTCAAGTTCAGCTGATGAGCTGATGTAATATACTGGTATGATACTGTAAAATCTGCAGACATGTGGGTACAGATAGTAGTAGTAGATTAAGGTAACAGTTGTGTGCAAAGATTAGCTTTAGGTGTGACTTCACACCTAAATGCTTAACAGAAATAATAAACTTTTGGGGAAAATTAAGGAAAAGTCTCTTCTCTGTACTTTCATTATAGAGCACATCAAGATAAACATGTACATGTTTAGCTCAAGTTTAGATTTTTCAAAAAACAAAAGCTCCTGATTGCATCCAAGTGTGTGAGCTCAATGGCCCCACCCTAAAAGAAGAGACTAAAGTGTGTGTATGCATGTGTGTATGTCTCTCTCTGTGGGTGTGTGTGTGTGTGTGTGTGTTGTGTGTGTGTGTAGCACTACAGTCCATTACTGAAATCACATTAGCCTGAGAGAGTGCACTGAGACAGGAAACAGCCTTCTACCATCTCCTGACTCACTTTCACTGAATACACCAACACACACTACATGATCAAATCTAGATGCTAACACTTCAAGTTCATTTTTTTTGTTTATGCCACACATTTATGGGAACAGACTCATAGATATGAATGAGCTGACTGTATAGATTTACTCCTATTCAGCTTGTGCACAGCACTGTATCAATTTATTAAAACGCACCAAGGTCTTAGAGATAAATACATGATGTCGTTGTTTTGTTGAGAGGAGAGGAGAGGAGAGGCTGCATAGTGTAGTAATATCCGAATTTCAGTCCACTCAAGGACAGAAAGACTTACTGGCAAACCAGCCCAGCCCAAGAGTGGCTAAAGAGAGCATACAGTACACTCAAAGCACACACACTCTTTACCCACCAATGCATTACGCTGCAACAGAACCACAAGCAAAAAGACTTTATATACTGTGTGTGTGTGTGTGTGTGTGTGCGTGTGTGAATATGTGAACTTTGCTGGTCTCACACAGCTGCTAAACTACACAGACCTTGACAGCGCTGGATAAACTACTTCCATGTTAGAAGTCACAGTCAAAGACGCTCACCCTCTGGCCAGTAAAGCATAATATGGTCCATGTAAACAGTAAACCTCCAGTGGTGTAGGTGAAGTTGTAAACATCCCTCACTGCAGCCTGTAGTAACTAGAGGAGTCTAGTGCAAGTCTGCTGGTGTTTATTTTGACGGCCATAACCACTGGCACAATTGGCCTATCTATATTGGGTATTATCACATTCCCCCCTAAGTCTCTTATGAAAACAGATTGCATTCTCTCTGCAGATAATCTTGCTCCTATTAGCAAGTAATCTGAACATCATTTTAACACAAAATAATCTGTCAGATCACCGATGTGCTAAAGCACGGCAACGCCTTTTGACTGCTCCCCCCCCACCTTTAAGCAGCGCACAACATCAGCCGCGGTTTGGGCTGCCCGTTACACTGCTGACTGGGCCAGTCAATGCGGAGAGCGGGCTGCGGACAGACACCCACCTGCCGTATACGGTTCTGGTGCAGCGGTGGTGGAGGTCCACCCTCGGGGGACGTGTTGCTCGAAGAGGCCATTTTCAAGTCAGAGTCGGAGGCGAAGCCGGCCCTGGACAGCCTTTCTTCGGGGCTACTTGACATTCTGGCTGGCTGCAAGCTGGAGGCGACGCGGTCAGTGAGGGGTCCGTTTGCCGGTGCAAGGTGGATCTCTGTGCGGGCCTCAGAATCCAGAAGGCTCGGCGGGGCCCGGGATCATTCTGCGGCGTCAGAGACAGTCTGTTATCAAACGTGACTCAATATAAACACAGTGATTCTGGTTCGGAGATTGTCAAACCAAAACGAGCGCTCCCTCCAGTCAGGGATGCTCCCGGTGTGTTGCTGTATATGCCAGCCTGCCTGCGTGTGTGTGTGTGTGTATGTGTGTGTGGAGATGTGGACGCGCCTCAGATGCGCTTCCCCGAAACTCCGCAGGATCAATGCTGCCTTCACGTACAGTCGGAAGATTCGCAAACGCACCTTGATTAGGATGATCAAGTGTACATTTTCTGACTTTCCACTTGCTGAAATATGGTTTTAGAGGGCGGGGGGGGGGGGTCAGGCAAAGTGACGTAGACCATGTTATGATTGGTTGAAAGTGACTAGAGTAACAGCATGCCTATTTTATACTGTCTGCGTTTGTTTTTTTTGTTTTTTATCACAGGTCTAATACACCACTTAAAACAGTAATTACTCTGCCACAGCAAGACAACTCACATTGTACCATCACTTAGGAAGACAGCTCTCCTCCGCTTTACCTCTATAATAAATAAACAGATATCTAACAGAACATTTTAGGACTTGATCATTCCCAACCAATGGGACGCGAATGCACCGACAAGCAGTAGTGTGCTTCCTATTTTGCTGCAGCAGCAGATTCAGACGGGAAAGTTAACACCATGGGCTATGATGTCCCATGATTCAGTGAAAACTGTAAATATTGTTTACACAAACATGAAATCATCGAAGCCCAGGCACACTGGGTTGGGCTTATACATAATGTAATATCCCTTTTCAGTATTCTTACCCCCCCCTCCCTCCCCAACATTGGCCTGTGTGTCTTCACTGAGCTACAAATGTAATGGAGGTTGACAGGCGAAAATCAATAACAATGTATTTGAGAAAAAACCAGGCAGGACTTGAGCAGAGGAGGGTGAAGCGGCCATTAGGTGTTAGAAATCATGATAAACAGACATAAGGTTGTCACTGTTTAGAGTCTTTAGGGTGAGGCTGACAGTGGATCAAATTGTTCCAAGTCAAATATTATTATTTTTTAAATAGTAAAATAATAGTAAAAGATGACAATATGGGAATAAGGGTTGACCAGTGATGCTGCAAATGTTAGTTGTTGAATAAATAATTCTATTTGTTTATTCAAAGACTGCATGTATTAAATAACCTGTGTTAAGGAGATGTAATTAAGTACATTTGGATTCATGACTGCAGAAACTTTTGTGTTTAGTTTTAGAGGAAGATTTATGGGGAAAAAAACAGGTTTAATGAGTAGACTGTTACGGCTACAGAAATAGATAAAGGCAATTTCACAGTAGTTGGCCCCATCAGCAATGACCACTTTGGGCCTTTTTCTGCTGTAATGGCTTGATTTTGGACATGTAATAGGTCTGGTGTAAGATTCAATTCAATTCAATTCAATTCAATTTTATTTGTATAGCGCCAATTGATAACAGAAGTTATCTCGGGACACTTTTCAAATAGAGCAGGTCTAGACCGAACTCTTTAAAACATTAATTACAGAGACCCAACAGTACCACCATGAGCAAGCACTTGGCGACAAGGGCAAGGAAAAACTGCCTGTTAAAAGGCAGAAACCTAGGACAGATCCTCTGGCTCTAGGTGGGTGGTCGTCTGTCTCAACCAGTTGGGGTGAGAGAGAGAGAGAGAGAGACAGAGAGAGAGAGAGAGCGAGAGACAGACAGACAGACAGGTGCACAGCAACAACAGTATTGGCAATGGCAATCTAGCAGGACCATGGCAGGAGGCTCCACCAGGATCGACAAGAACCTGCGAGACGAGAAAGCACAAGAACTCCGGGGAAGAAGTGAAGTTAGTAACATGCATTAATGGAACATGAATGAGTGCAGAAAGAGAGAGGAAGGGAGGAGCTCAGTGCACCATGGGAAATCCCCCTATAGTCTAGGCCTATAGCAGCATAACTAAGGGATGGTTCAGGACTCACCTGATCCAGCCCTAACTATAAGCTTTATCAAAGAGGAATGTCTTAAGCTGACTCTTGAATGTGGAGAGGGTGTCTGCCTCCCGAACCACAACTGGAAGCTGGTTCCACAGGAGAGGAGCTTGGTAACTGAAGGCTCTGGCTCCTGTTCTACTTTTAGAGACTATAGGAACCACAAGTAGCCCAGCATTCAGAGAACGTAGTGTTCTAGTGGGGTAATAGGGTACTATGAGCTCTTTAAGATATGAAGGGGCCTGACCATGAAGAGCTTTATAGGTGAGGAGGAGGATTTTAAATTCTATTCTACATTTAACAGGGAGCCAATGCAGAGAAGCTAGTACAGGAGAGATGTGATCTCTTTTTCTAGTTCCTGTCAGTACTCGTGCTGCAGCGTTCTGAATTAATTGGAGCGTTTTAATGGACTTATTGGGGGAACCTGATAATAAAGAGTTGCAGTAATCCAGCCTTGAAGTAACAAATGCATGGATTAGTTTTTCTGCATCTGTCTGTGATAGTATGTGTCTAATTTTTGTAATATTAGGTAAATGAAAGAAGGCAGTCCTAGAGGTCTGCTTTATGTGGGAGTTAAATGACAAATCCTGATCAAAGATAACTCCAAGATTCCTGACAGTGGTGGTAGAGGCCAAGTTAATTCCATCTAGAGTCTCTAAGGTTTTTGGGGCCAAGAACAAGAATTTCGGTTTTTTCTGAGTTTAACATCAGAAAATTGCAGGTCATCCAGGATTTTATGTCCTTAAGACATGTTTGTAATTTAGATGATTTATTAATTTCATCGGGCTTGATTGATAGATATAACTGCGTATCATCTGCATAACAGTGAAAGATAATGGAGTGATTCCTAATAATGTTGCCTAAAGGGAGCATATATAAAGTAAATAGTATTGGTCCAAGTACAGAACCTTGTGGAACTCCATGACTAACTGTAGTATTTATTGAAGATTCATCGTTAACATGTACAAACTGCGAGCGATCTGATAAATATGACTTAAACCAGCTTAGTGCGGTTCCTTTAATGCCAATTTGATGCTCAAGTCTCTGTAAAAGAATATTATGGTCAATGGTGTCAAATGCAGCACTAAGATCTAATAATACAAGTACAGAGACAAGTCCATTGTCAGAAGCAATCAGAAGGTCATTATTAACTTTAACCAGAGCTGTCTCTGTGCTGTGATGAACTGTAATTCCTGACTGAAAATCCTCAAATAAACTATTGTTATGTAGAAAGTCACACAATTGCCCAATCTTTATCGGTAAGCGTCTGAAACCCAAAAAAGTAGAGCCACGTTGTTTTCCGTAGTTTAATTCCTCTTGTATTGTTCTATTTTTATTGTTGTTTTATATACTTATATAATATTTTATCTTTATTTATATGTACTAATTTCTGTCAATGTGCTGCTGCAGCACCTGCATTTTCAACTCTGGGAACCAGTAAAGGCTTATTTTATCTTATATTTTAATATATGACTTAATGAACAATTAGCAGGCCACCTGCCCTAGATGATCCCTGAGTTCTGGGTGGTTCATAGTTTATCATCATATCTGAGATGGAATTAGCCCCAAATCATTGAGTCATTTTTGAATGCCTAGTAGTATTTTAAATTAATACATCAACACCAAGGACCACAATACAGATCTCTGAGAACCAGATTATTTGTTGTTGTTCAAATGGGGCTATGCTACTTCTAAATTTGGGAGGAAATGAAATGGAAGTATTGGATTTAAATGTTGGTTTCAGCCCAGGCAAACATTATATCACTGTCTGGGTAGAAAGCAGATATCTGCAAGATCCAGACTCAATCCACTGCTACATACCGATAATATGTATGCTGTAACTCACTGCTTATTCTGTTATTGCAATTTATTAATTTTTTTTATACAGCATGAGCATATTTAAGTCCCATATCAATAGTAACCAGTTCAGACAGACTGAATACAGGACATCTGTAGAACCTATAGCCACAAGCTGAATGTTGTTCCTTGTAAAGCTCTTACCCATCTGTGTGAATAATTGCTAACTGCTGAATTGATCTTAATGGGACATGATGACTCAGGGATACATCTTTCACTAAAATGTGTGAGGATGCTCATTTTTGTATATGCAACACTGCCCTCTGCTTCTACTGCATGGTAATGCACTCAAAACCCAACCCTATCCATGCCTTGTAAGATTACTTATTATGGCATTGGTCCACTTATTGTAAAATATATCCTGCCTTGATGATCTAAACGTACAAGGTTATGTATAAACAATGGCAATATACTCATGACTTTAATGATTCATTGAGATCACCTTGGATACAAAAATTGGATGGGTAAATATATAAAAATACTTTATTAGACATCTACCTTTTACAAACAAGATATCATTGAACTGGTTCCATCAATGATAGCAGCACCAAAACCACCAAGAAATATTAACAATGGACAAACAACAGGAGACAAGGACAAATGGTGGAGAAAAGCTTATAAGAGCTAGAACTTAAGTGTACTTCTGAGTCTTTTTTTTTTTTTTTTTATTGTGCAGAGAATTGGTCCAGGTCGTCATGGCTGCGGCTGGAGAGGTGGGCCTCAAGAATTTCCCCAAACAAATTCCTTTTCAGCAAGCTGTAGGCCATGGGCAGAAGTTGCTTGATAACCTTGTGGAAATACTGGGAAGAGAGAGGAAGCCAAAGATTAATAATACATTCCTTTCAGTGGTTCCAAAAACATTTGGGCTTGTAAATCCCAAACATGAATACAAAATTGTAGCCATTCAATTCATTCACCAAAACATGTATTTGCTTTATTACAGTATAGAAAATGGCCAGGATTAAGAAAAACAGTGGGTGTAATAAAGTCAAATCTGAGTGTGAGTGTTGAAGGGCTTTTATGCACCACTTTATGACACTCACATGGGATCCATAAGAGAAGAGGTCTATTCCTAGCTCGTAACCCATGCCGTAATCACACTCATCGTTGGCAAACTGAACAAACGTGATCATCTCCTGAAGAGGTCCAAAGGCTTTGACGCGCTCTTCATCATTCCGGGCTTCAGCGATTGCCTTGCAAATCTTTTTGAGACCAGCTGGATAAAGAGGAAAAATAAATATCAAAGCCATCACTCCTAGTTTATACACAACTGGAATTTAATACATTTATAATACAACAGGCTCATTGTAATTCAATGTTTTTTCCGTAATGAGAAAATACATTAGAGCCTACAGAAACAAATGAGCTCATATCAAAAATTTGTTTCAATCTGGGGGAAGGAAGCAGATGAGAAAAGTGGCAAAGCCATGAACATCAAGGGATTACGATAAATACACAGTATATAAGCTCACCATCTGTTTCTGGTAGTTCTCGGTATCCTACATCATTCTTGTCTACAGGTACAACGATGCCGGCACCGTGGAACGTCTTGGTGACCACCTATAATGTAACAAGAGGTTTCTCATTACCTACTAGTGTCAACTTGGAGCACAATTTGGTACACATTTTTTGTTTTGTAATATATAACCACAACTACT
Source organism: Dicentrarchus labrax (assembly GCF_905237075.1). Lineage (NCBI taxonomy): Eukaryota > Metazoa > Chordata > Actinopteri > Moronidae > Dicentrarchus > Dicentrarchus labrax. The sequence continues at coordinate 22,386,238 of NW_026136721.1, read as the reverse complement.
TTTAACCAAATTATTTACCAACATTTTGTCAAATGATACTTTTGTTTGATGTGGTGGGGTTGGCAATGTGTCCAATACAGCAAGTTTATATTGTACCATGGAGGTTCCTTAAAACCAATATAGACTCTATTCCACATGTTTCCTTGTAGATGTTAAATCTGTACATAGTACTGAATTGATACGTTGTAGTGGTTTGAATTTGCAACCCTAGGGACAAAGCAACACATGAGGTAGAAATTAGGAGAGTTATGAACAAATAGACTTTAGATAAGAACCACTGTTTGCTCCATTGTGTAAGTTACCTTCTTGTCCCTCTGCTTCATGCCTTTGGTCTTCTGCTCTAGAGACAAGCCCAGCATCTCTGCCCTGTCTCTCAGCTGCGTCTCCAAGCTTTCCAAAGCTTCTCCCCCTGCTTTCTTACTGCCCCTCTCTTTCCTCCTCTTCAACAGATAAAGCCTGATGGAGGGGAGCAACAGTAGGTGATGTGACATGCAGGGAAGGAGAAAGAAGTAATGTTCAGTTATGTGAAGACACACAATAAGGCAGATTATCATAATAATAGGGAGGAACTTTTTTTGGTCACTGATCTAAGCAAGCATTAAATGCAGTATCCCTGTACTCAATTTGTTGTAGTTTGATCATATACTACAAAATTTAAACACAACAACCAATACCAGATGGATTGCCTCTACAAGTCATATTTTATGATAATTATTCAACATGTTTTCTTTCTTTCCTAAACAGACAGCTGAAAGTAATCACAAGTATATGTTTGGTGACTATGTGGTCTTAAGTACTCACAGGACAGCAGCAAACACGTTGTCTCCCATCTGTGTGATAGCGTAGCCTTTCTTGGCTTCATTTTCTGCGACAAACGAAGGAAGGGAGTCTGGAGTATCTCTGGCGGATTTTTGGAAATAATAAAATTAGAAATCAGAACTCCATATCGTCAACCCCTCACTAGCTAAGTTGTCTCGCACTGTAGCTGGTACAGTAACAGTTAGTAGGCTAAATCAAAGGGTCACTAGGGGACGTTACAGCATTGTAATTAAAGCAATTACACTGGCTCAGCATCTTTAACAACTGCAGACAGCAATAAGTACCTGTAGTACCCGATGTGATGCTGACTGTCCTCACTCCCCAGGAGGATGGTCTGAAACTCTGGTGGGTCATAAAAATACCTCCAGTGAAGGTAGAAGTTGGGTTCGGGATTCTTGGAGGTTTTGTGAGCGCCTGCCAGAATTTCAAAAGGGCCGACCAGCTGCAAACCCAGTGCGTCTTTCAGAGCACCTATATGGAGATTAAAATGTCACTTTGAATGTCACTTTGGAACTTGTAAACTTAAAGTATTGATACATTTCTTTGACTGTTAATAGACCAAATGATTGTTGATGCTTATATGGTACATTAAACAGCGGTGCTGTTTAGACTGACATTAACTGGCAGTACTTACACTGAAAAGCACAACTCCAGACCATGAAAGTGCTTCTCAAAGCAAAACTGACAAATAATAAAAGGAAAATCTAACAAAGACACTTGAGTAAAGTCTGGTCAGCAGGTTTCCTTAAATGTTGGGCTGCTAATGTGTATTTTTACCAGTGGTCTCTTAGAGCATTTGCGCATCTAACCCAACCCCCCAGACTTTCCTTTGGGTCCATCCTGTGTTCTCTCTGTCTACAGACAGAAACATTGATTAAATGTCAGACACGCCTTCTGTCCTATCAGTATTGTACAAGATACACTGTTAGTGTAAGCAGCATACCACAGGGGTTGTCAGGACAAAGCTCCTTGCAGAAGTCCCAGAAGTGGTACAGATCCTCTGGCATTTGAAGCTTGTATAGTTGCATGATCTCCTCACGCTTAACTGAATCCACCTCTGACAGTGGTGCAGCTTTAGATTCATCAGTACGGGCTTTCTTCACCTCCCCATTGCCTGTACCCGATTCCTAAAGAAATGTATTGTAGAAGAAACAAATACGTTATAATATATATATATATTGTTGTTATTTTGATATACTAACTACAACTTATGTATAACAGGCCTACAATAAATTAAACTGTACTGGCGTTTCACAATATTATCAATCACCCAATTTATATCAATGATTATATATCAGCTATCCGCCACCTTGCCCTCTAAATATCGGTATTAGCCATTAAAAAAACCTATATTGGTCGACCACTACTTGGTGTAGGAATTGGTAAGGGATTGGCTTGATTTCTATGTCAAGAGTTAATAACAAATTATCTGTCTGTGTGGAATAATGGTTTTAAATGATAGACAGATGCAATGCTGGTCACTATTGATCAATTAAGGGAGGGACCTCTGGAGCAGTTTGATATACGAGGTATATATATGAGGGATTTATACATATTTTCAAATTCTGCATTATGTGATGAGACACGGGGAATGGAAGAAAATAAAAAGACTTCCAGGTATTTCATTAACATTACAAATAATATAAAGACAAATAAAGACTAAAAAACAAACATCCCAAAATTTCCCAAATCTACAAAACTAAAACTTGATTTACTGGAAGTTTCTATATATTACAATATACAATATAATAACTGCAGACAAAGAGGAAATGTGTCTGAATAGTCAAATGTGGAAAGAATTTGACTGGAAGACAAAAAGAAGATATTTCAGATGCCCACAAGTGACACCTACATTCACCAGAGGTGTAGGTCACCATCCCCCACTTCCTCACAGTGAGTCTGGTTGTAAAGGAAGGTTAATGTTGATGATTGTGTTTTTTAAATCTGTGTTAAAGGAGAAATACACACAAATACCCAACAGCATCCCCAACCACAGCCTCCATCAAGTTGAATCGACACAATTCTTAAACAGTGTAAACAAAGCCCGAATATAACCCACATCAATAGGATTTATTACAAGGTTGTTGTGTTGGTTTAAATACACTGACAACTGCATTGCATTAAGATCATATTAGGCCTCATACATATAAGCTGTGTTCAGTGCTTTGTATTTTGTACCGGGGGCAGAGGGATGTAAAGGAGACTCCTTAGGATAACCTCTAACACATATATAGTTATATATCAAAATATGTATTAACAACTGTATGCAACCTTTGCTAACTAATATTAGCCTTATGTGGCACTGATTTATTGCCTTTGTGAGATCAAACCACGAATCAAATAAAGACACAGACCGGTTCTTCAGACTAGCCTACCTAGCTCAAAAATACTGATATAACGTTAGTCCACGACTCAACGTGACTAACGTGTAGCTACATTACAAACAACATCGAAACATTATGGTGAGATACAGTCAATGGTGTGTAGACAGTTGTGAACATCAATGAAGGAGCAGCGTTGCGGTGCTGCTGCCATGTTGTCGTCTGACCACTGCTGCTCAGACAGCGTGCCAAACACTTCTGCCCATAGGGTTTAACACTGGTTGCCTTTGTCGCCATTGTAACCACGGGCAGCACAACTCCTTGTCCGGTAAAACCGCGCTTTGAATGGACATTTGTGCAGCTCAACAGAGGCGGTACAAAAACGGTGTAATATTACCTTGCTGGATTTGGGTTTTCTTTTTGCGCGCCCTGTCATTTTCTTCCTCTTGTCTCTCCTTCGGCGTCTTCTTCTGCGGGTCTATTCGGCGGCACCTGCGCCTCGTTAAACCGCATCACTGCCCCTCAGAGGCCGAGGTTGTTAACTGCACCAACATCAAACCCCCCCCCACTGTAACAAACATGTCACTGAGCTTATATAGTAGGCATATATTAAAGCTCATTTGTACAGCATGTTTTTGAATAATTGTCATATAATACTAATCAATCCATGCATATACATTTAAAAATATAAACATGTTAAAATATTTTATAAACTTTACAGTCAGGTTAGCTGTCAGTCTGTAGCATTTTCTTTTTTTACATAATAAAAAAAAGGTATTTGAGACTGAAATAAAGTATATCACAGATGAAGGAAATAGCCATGGTGATGAAAATGTGTTAAAAAAAGGAGTAAATGTCATATAATGGTCTAGGTTGTACTGACGACCTCATCATTATAATTAAACAATGGAGTAGTTTGTTAAATAAGTAAATAACAGGACAAACATGAAATGACTAACAGTAGAGAACTAATTTAATTAGCACAGTGTTAAAATTCTCCACACAGCTCAGCGCTGGCCTGTGACCACACTTGATAGTTGTTTGGTCTCTGACTGCTGATTGCCTGGTCTTTATACAGAAGATGCCAATAAGAATTATTATTTTTAAAAACACACATAGTATGCAGTATAAATCTTACCTCTGACTACATCAAAGGATGGACAACAACAATTCACAAAAAGTTGCTTGCTGGTTTGATAGTATGTAGAAACATGGATAGTCAGTAACATGAAACTTAAGTTGTCTTTTTTGTGCAATATTCTCCAATCCAGATATGGGTTCAAAAATATTTACATTTTCAAACCATCATATACTCAGTACACACTTGAACATCTTGATATGTGTCAAACACAGAAGTACAGAAAAAAATGCAGATATAGTATGGAAATGACTATTTTCTCAACTTGTGCAGCTTCAGTCCTTTAAGGCTCGACACTGCATCAGGTATCACATCAGATTTGCTACAAGATCAGGGACGGCTGGTATATATGGGCTAACAGGGCTAAGCCCCCCCTATCTTTTACAGTAAAGATGAAAAACTATTATTAAAAACCTTAGAACATATTGTTTTGAATTTTGGTAGAACCTAGAGCAGCAACAGCACCGAAAAGTGACAGAAAAACCCAGGATATATGATATATCTCGGGCTAAATGTATTCAGTCCAAGCACAGTAGCATAAGCTTCCATTGACTTTTGATTGACAGGTATCCTGACACGCCCCCTTCATATGCTGCCCATTTGGGCTAAATTCATTCAGCCCAAAGGCTGACCTTCGACCAATCACAGCGCAGTAGCTACAGTACAGTGACCTTCGACCAATCACAGCGCAGTAGCTACAGTACAGTGACCTTCGACCAATCACAGCGCAGTAGCTACAGTACAGTGACCTTCGACCAATCACAGCGCAGTAGCTACAGTACAGTGAGGCTAGTTGGTAGTATGGCGGGCGTTAGCATGAACATGAACGAGGTGGATTATTTACTTTCTAATCAATTTTCTTTAAAGTATTTGGAGGAAAAATTGGAAACACAGAGATTGGGGACATATCATCCAAATGATGTTCAAATAACACAAAAGGACAAACGACAAAATCGTTATTTTGTGTTACGTGGTTTCAGCTAACGGACTGGCTAACAGGTTTGGATCCAACAAGGAATTGTGGATTTAAAATATTTATCCGACTAAATTAGGAAACATGAATGTAGCACGAGCCACATTGGAAATAGCAAAGTTGTCATTGCTGGGTAAAGTGAGCCTGTCAGCTTAATGAGGGTCACCGCATCCTGTACAGAGACACAACGAGCTGGTAAAAAACAACAGGCATTCACTATCACGGATTGTGGACTGTATTACATTTTGTGGGGACACAAGCTCGCCCTGCGGGGGTCCGATTAATCTCCCACTTCACTCCAGCGGCGACCAGTTCTCTTTTTAGACAGTCAATTAGCCAATCACCTGTCAGATATACAGGTTGCAAAGTACACATCTAAGACCACAGATTCTCTCTAAACGAGACAGGACCTGGAGAATGTTTCGTGCTCCATATCTGAACTGCTGACCACAGATGACCATCAGCCACATCCAGATGTGGACACAGCTGCAGCCGCTGCGTTTTAAATAAGGTATGCCCAAGCTCTGAAACAACTCTCTCTTCTACAAATAATTAGTTTTGCTTTGGTTTTATAGATTTATTTCTGGTACATGGTGTTGCAAATTGTTGCTGATACTTTTCTATAAAGTAGTTGTAGCACAATTGGCATGTGCTGATGTGTACAGAAGAGAGAGAGAGAGAGAGACAGAGATTTTTTTTTGGCATCAGGTCATTCTTTTGGGTTTGTCTCCCCAGTGTTGCCGTAGAGCACTTGCTATAACAAAGTATACAATGTTGTTGCTGTAACTTGATGTGATGCTGCTGTTGCTGCTGTGTGACGTATTCATGAGTGTAATGCATTTGTTAGCCCACCCACCCAAAATCTCCACCAGCCGTCACTGTACAGGATATTCTCCAGTTGTTTGGGACAAAACTGCACCATAGCTGATATTAGTCAGGATTATTATACATCCCATTTACACATTTTGTAGACAGAGTAAACCAATATTTAGTCAAGATCTGTCCAAGAGCGAATGGAGAACAACAGACACCCTTTTGCTTCCAAAGCTATGTGTCTTCATCTTCCGTCCAGTCCTCTATTCTTCTCTCTGTTCCTCTTCCTCGTTGTTTTTATATGTTTCCAGGGTTACACTGCTGCTTTTTCCCCCGTGTCCTTCCTTTCCTTCTGCAGCAAGATGCAGCCAGTTTTCTCTGTTCTTCTTACAACCATTCATCAGTGGGGAGCAGGTGTCAAACAGTCTTGACACAGCCTGAGAGAGACAGACACGATGATTGGAGTGATGCAGAAGTGCATCAAGAGGTGCAAATTAGAGCAGAGGATAAGAGAACAGGACAACAATGGGTACAATATTGTGGTTTTCTTTGCCTTACAAACATGTACACACGTGTGTGGATCATATCATCCACACACATTCAACGCCTGCAGAAATAACACACCTTGTAGAGTGGATAGCAGATATCATCAATGTATTCAACTTGCATGCATGGCAGTCGGGTGCTGTTTTCTCTGTTCATTATGTCCTGGTGAGAAGAGAGTGTAAACTGTTAGAATATGACTATTTAGGAGGTCAGATCGATTGTAGTTGATCTAGTCAAACAGTATTATTTTTTGGTTCTCAAAGTGCTGCCAGAGAAGCATTAACAGCCCTTTGTGCAGTTTGTATAAAGACCCTGTGGGATGAAACACTGCATGAAAAAACACCCATGATGCCACCGTGACTAAAGCAGACATTCCCCTTGGAAGGCAAACAAATCAATGTGTTTGAATAGTAAAAAGATAACTGTGTGCTTTTCCTAATTCCTTCTCTACTGTTATTAAGGTTTGTGATGCTATTTCGAGCAAAGAACAAGAAAAATGAATCCGAGGAGGATTAAAACATTCCTGAAGGACTTAACATGAAAAAAAAGCTGCATCAGGGAGGTAAAGTCACCCTCTCAGGATGAACGTGATTCTTACTTTTCCATACAGAAGAGTGTAAATATATATATATATATGAGATAAATAACATGATTAGCAGCCTCCCCATCTAATCAAACTAGCCAGTCAACAATTTTTTGAGAACCCTTGGTACACTATAAAATGTCAAAATCGTGCTATCAGGACTTACAATGGGTTTGATTTTGAACTCTTCTCTCTCTTTGTCCCCTTGTGCAAAGAACTCCATGGCAACCAGGTTGGCAATCTGTTTTGGAGGAGGAGTGAGGTTACGGTTGGGATGAACTCAAAATGACTCAAAGTGATTAAGTGTGACGTGTTCAGATGAAAACCATTTTGTGAGACCTACCCTTTTTTGTTCGGGCCAAGGCTTTGTGATAGCAGAGAGGTCACTAGCTGTCATCAACATCGACCTTCGGGGCGAACACATGTCTTCAATGAACAGCCTTGTGCCCCATTCTAATCATAAATATCATTATCTTATGTCCCTGATTTTAATGTATTTTGATTCTCACCTCAGTAAATCTCTTTTTTTCTCACTCTTCCAGTTCACTCTGCTTTTCTTAGAGAGAGAAAAGAACTCTTTTCTTCTCCTACAAAGACGAGCACAAAGAACAAGGGTACAACAAGGCATACTCAATGCTTGACCTACAGCTACTTTGACATTTTACATCTTGACATACTCCATGTAGACGGTCAGGTCAGTGGCGAGGATTGCCCTTTTGATCATATGCAGTACCGCTCTGTGGTCTTCTGAAGAGAGACCACTGAGAATCTGACTCCCCTGGGAGAGGAAGAGAGAGACAGCAACTGAGTAAGAGAGTGAAGTAAAGGGAAGACTCTCAGTGACCACTAGATACATGCCGTCAGAAAACAATTTCCACACTTTGTCTCAGATAAAATAGAATAATCACCCCTTTCGTGGAGACTAGGCAACATTTCTCTTGTAGAGTATCTGGTGACATTTCAGCTTTTGCATAGTATGCCATTTTTGAAGAAACATAAGAATCCCATTTTTATAAGTATTATAATTCTAAAATAATGACTTAATATCCATAACATAGATAAACAAATATATCAATATCATGTTTTTGCTATGACACTATGTGTGCATGTGTGTCATGCAAAGTGTAAAATAAAATGAATTAAGTGAAAGAGACAGACACTGAAACAGATACATGTCCATCTAAGTGTGATGATTGAAGAAAAACACATTATGGTTTGTGGTTGTATTAGATGAAACATGTATCAGGGACAGCACGTGGACACACCGATGATTGTGTGGATTGATGGTTGAGAAAGAGATGGGTCCAAATTAATGGAAAAATGAGTGGGTGAGGTCTTACAGTGTTGTTTAGGATGAAGAGGCACAGGTTGTAGTGGTGATTTTCTAGAGAAGAATGTCCATACAGTTGAGCTAAAGGCTGTTGACTCCTGAGAGAGGAGGATAAATGATTATTTATAAATTAATTACTGAATATAATAAAGCAGTAACTGACAATTGATTGTATAATCAGTAATACGTACTTACCTTTCTATGTAAGAGTTACTGACTCCTCTGTGATCAAGATCATGATTCAGAGTGGCTATCATCAATGCTAATATCTCCAGACGGGAAAATATTGTCTGAAATACAAACAGAAAGAGATGGACAAAGAGAGAGAGAGAGAGAGAGAGAGAGAGAGAGAGAGAGAGAGAGAGAGAAATAGAAATAGAAATAGACATAAGTAGTGTTTTACATTTTGCAGTTTTCACATTTAAATCAATCAGTCAAGGGAACAAGGCACATTTTCACTCAACTGTTCTTTTGTGTAACCTTAAGGCTCTTGAATGCAGGACCAAAAAAAATACAGAGATTCTGTACTAGTTAAGTTACGTAAAGCATATTTATATTGCACCTTCTAAGAATGAACATGAAAAAGTATCCCACAAAATTAGCCAATAAAAAAAAAAGTTTACACTTGTTTTGGCATTGAAAACAGAACCACAACACCCAAACTTGTTAAAATATAATTGGGTTGTAATTTCAAGTTTGTGATAAAAATGTCTTATGTAAGTTGGCATGGATGCTGATGTGTTAATAATGGTCCATGTCCTAATCAAAAGTTACACCAAATATCTTAGACCATGTTGATAAAGGACATAACTCAACAATAAATGCTGATGTATGGTTGAAATGAAATATACGATCCTAAAGACCATTAAAAGGTATTAAAGCGTGAAAGTAAAAATTAATGCTGATTTAATAAAATGTTTTAAAAGCTTTGTTCTGCAGGACAAAGCCATATCAGATCTGACTGATTGACCCAAAGAATTGACCCAAACATCTAGCCAAACCAATGACTACTGTGGCATTAATACAATTTGCATGAAAACCTATAAATCAAAGAAATGACAGAAACACCAAAGTGTTATTGTCATCGAGAGAGAGAGCGAGAGAGAGAAAGTGAGTGAGTGAGTGTGAGAGAGAGAGAGAGAGAGAGAGAGAGAGAGAGAGAGAGAGAGAGAGAGAGAGAGAGAGAGAGAGAGAGAGAGAGAGAGTGAGTGAGAGAGAGAGAGAGAGAAAGACAGCAAAGGTCACTTTGATTTAGTCCAGTCCGTGATCTCCATGGAAAGAAGTTAAGAGGGTTTTGGGGAGGTCTAAAGTGAATCCTCTTTCAAATAATTAAGAGTGCTCTGTACCGGAGAAACCATGCAGTCCTTGAATGACTTTAAACAAGCTGAACTTAAAACTGATGAAACTCAGTATACATTTATCAGCATAATGCAACCGTCAAGACAAGACAATTCCACATAGTTGACAGTGAACAAAATGATGATGAAAAAATATGATTTCCTAGGCACATGTCACATTTTCCTGACTGTATATAATGAGACAAATGAACAATTTGATACAGGTCACTGGTCAGTCAGCACTACATTTGCGCAGTGTCCACTATAGGACTGCTCTGCTATAACCATGATGAAGACCTATTTCAGAGCAGTCCTTTTGACATGATTGTAGACTAAACACAGGTGTTACAGATGTTACTAATTAAGGTTTGATTCCATTCAGGTCAAAGATGGTGCTGCTATTACATATTGGCTCACTGGAAATGCTCTGCTACACTCTGCTAGTATCATTGATAACACCTGTGTTTACCGTATCATTTCATGTCAAAATGACCGCTGTTGTCTTGGCAGGGTAGGCTTGTCAAACCACAAATAAGCTCTCCGTGTCTGTGTTGTTTTATATGGAAAATAAAAAGGTGGTTAGTCTCATGCTCACTTCGCTGAAGCTGTCTGATGTATCACTTAACCCACTCTATTTCTGGTCATCTTAGAACAATCAGGAATCATGAATATCATTTTGGAACAAAAAGTCAGCACTCCAAGGTAAAGAATCGTAATGCTGCCATGCCAGAAAAATAAAAACTGATGATTGATTATTGTTAGAATAACATTGCTATAACGTTAAAACTTTTCTTGTTATAACAATATACCATTTATATTGTTATAACGGGAAACGTGATAACATATATCACATTCACATTCAAAACACTTATCACATTATGACAATATATATTATCACTTTATAACTTAAAACGTATTGTTTTATAGCAATTATGTTATGTAATGTTTCAGGTTAAAACAAGACAACTAGCATGTTGTTATAATATAAAATAATAATATCTCATGATACTAATCCGTTTTCCTTTTTCTGGCATGGCAGCAATACATTGCTGTACAAAGGTTTGGGATGCAAAATATTTCCATGAGACATTCTGAAACATGCTAGTTTGGCACACTCAAAAAACTTACATTATCTTTGCATATTTGAGTTTTGGTAGTAAATGGTCCTGTACTTGTATAGCGCCTTTCTAGTCTTCCGACCACTCAAAGCGCTTTTACACTACGTGCCACATTCACCCTTTCACACACATTCACTCAGTGATGGCAAAGTCCATTGAACAGAAACTAACATTCATACACACTCACACCGATGCATGGCATCGGGAGCAATTTGGGGTTCAGTATCTTGCTCAAGGATACTTCGACATGTGGCACCAGGAGCCGGGGATTGAACCCACAACCTTCCGATTAAGGAACGACCCACTCTGCCTCTGAGCCACAGCCACCTCCAGTGACATCTAATGTACATGTACATGAGCAAAAAACAAATGCACTGACCTGGAATTGGTCTGTGGCCATTAGCATAGCAAACATGCTCTGAGCAGTGCTCAGTGCATGGTTCCAGTTGTGATAAGGCACGCTGTTCCTGTAACCACGTCTGACGGTTAGGACCCACTGACAGAGATTCTGAAGGAAAAAGACATGTACAAGAGGTGGTCAAATCTGAAGAAAGATCAAAGATGGATTGATATCAGTAACACTCTTGGAGGTAAACTACATCTCATCATATGTCACATGCAATAACTCTAAATATTAACAACTAGAATCTCCTAAAAATTTTGATAAAAACTATTTTTTTTTTTCATTTTCATATAGGCTCATTTGGCAATCTCAGTGTGTAGATATATGAAGAGCAATATAAAGTTTCCATGAAGCGTAATTATTAACAGGTCAGTTACCTTATAATCAATGTTAAAATCCTGCACCAAATTGAGGTCCAGGAACATACGAATGGTGGCCTGAGTGGTCAGGTCTTCTGGCAGACCAAAATCAGAGAAATGGAAGTCTAGAATAAACAGTGATTCGGCAGAAGGAATAGTGGCCTCCTGAAAACAAAAAACAAAATGAAACACACACTTACAGGCACAGAACATTCATCCACCCACAAACATAACTGAAAACATGTGATTTCTTTTTCTACCTCTTGCCCACACGGCATACTGTACTGTTTAAGGTTGGAGAGGACGTTGATAGCAGCTAATCAAGAGCTTTAAAATGTTAAAGCCAGTTAATCTGACCTGCAGAAAAATAAACTAAGCACTAAATCCAGGACAACACATGGGGTGATAATACAACAGGGAGAGAAAACATCTTATTAAAGATCACTTATTATTTACATGTCTGATATTACACAGTGTGCCAGGAGCTGAAGGCTAGACTGGACTGCAAGAAAGTTAAGAATCACCTGCAATGCTTGGATTTCCTGCTCTGCTGCGGTGATGTGGTAGGCAAGAACCTGTGAGAAGAAGAGTGAACACACCAACCAGTGACACTTGAAGTTGCAAAAACAGGTTCGCTTGGCTCTAGGCTTAAGATGTGAGTGGATTTTATAAGGTTACCCACCTCCTGTGTGACCTCTATACTGGCCCTCCGCTCCTCAGTGATCTGCACAGCCTGGGCATACTGCAGTGCCAGGCCGCAGTACACAGCCAGGTCCTCTAGTAGGCGCTCATCATATCTGTTAAAGGCTTCCACCTCATCTGAGTCCCTGCTTCTTTTGTTCATCAGCTGGCACACCGCTATTTTTGACAATAAAGAAATGGAAACTGTATCTGTATGTATTTTCTGTCTTTCCAGCACATGATCTAGTAGATTTTAATTAAACCCTTAAGTAATAGTCTTAATCACACTGCCAAACAGCAAACAGCTGACTTCCTTTTCCAGGTAGTCAACACTTGTATGTTTAGTGTGCCAAGCATGGATGACTGTAGAGTGAAACCTATAGAGATTAGTACTCAGAGTGATGAATAATTGCCAGAAGAGACTTACCAATAACATCTTCAGACCTCTCATTTCTCACAGGGCAGCAGATCAGACTCCTCATCGGTTCCCCAGAACTCTCCGACATATTTAGGGTTTCCATAGCAAGCAGAGTTCGAAGAGCATACGACGGGTCTAGATCACTGATGTCACGCTCTCTGAAAAATTGTATGGAACCGTTTACACTATGTTAGGAAAACACAATTTCGGTTTATGTATACGAGCAAGACTTTGAATGTGTTTTAGTTTTATGAGCAAAAAACACAATAATAATAATTTTTTGTCTTTATCAATAAAGCAAGTTGCAGGCACAACCTTCTGTAGATCTGGCAGGTTGATCCGAGCTCCTCACACTCCAGGTGGATCACTCTGGAGAATGAAACCTGAAACCACCACAGTAACAGAAAACACTGTACATTAGGAAAAATACAATTTGATTTTGCATTTTCAAAACAACAACAAAAAAAAGGATCAAACATGATAATGCACCTCGTCTTCCACAACTGTTTGCTCGCCAGGGATGAAGATGGTGTAGTACTGAGCGTGTGTGAATGGCATGATGGTGGCAGCCATCTTACTCAGCAGAACTTCAAAGGACCGGTGCTCTTTTGACAATACCTGTGCCATCTCTATCAAGGCCTGACACACACACACACACACACACACACACACACACACACACACACACAGACAGACAGATAGATTACCTAGACATACATACATAGAAATAGACTGATTTCATATTGTTTGCTGGTGTTTTTACCTGGCTGCGTTTGGCCTCCTGTCTTGAGCTCTCATACAGCTGGACATTGTCCAGGACCATCCCCAACACATCCATATGATTGGACAGCACCTGACCAATAAAAGTCAACTCAAACTTAACTAATCGAAGTTTAGTTAAAATAATTAATTAATTAATTAATTAAGAACAGTCACTTCTTGACAGTCTTTTTGTACATTTATATGCATTCAAATGACAGACAGTATCATATACCAGTAAACAAGGGCTCTAACATTTGCTGCCCTGTAGTAACGGGTCCAAACTTCCCATCCCTCACCTTTTCATCCATGTTGGTAAAAGCAGAAGCTGATCCATCGCATTCATTTCTCTTATTGATCATTAACACTACACCGATCATCTGTCCACAAAAAAAAGACATGTTTTATTGTAACTGTGTTATAACCTCTGCTGCAATATATTAACATTAATCCCACTGAAAGCTCCACAGGATTGTGTTTATATATATTCACCCTGATTAAGCAAGAGACATATGCAAAAAATAATCTTTAAATAAATGTGAACACAGTTCTGAATGTTACCTCTCCCCTGTGGTTCTTGATGGGAATGCTCAAAACACCCCTGATCTTTGATAAGTGCTTGTCATCTAAATTAAATCTGGGGTCCTGAGGAGGTAAACAAAGAACACGTAAGTACATAACACTGCAGACAAGCACATCCCTTATCCCATTAAGACCGGAGGTAACATTTGTGTGTATATTTAACTTGATACATGTGTTTGTTAATCGTATACTGTGCTATTGTGTGTATCAAGATCATAATGTAATTTGGCAGCAACAGACTTAAACACCTACCCAAAATTAACTCTAATCATACCCCTGTGTCCTTCAACTTCCTAACCAGTAACTGAGGGGTATTGCACAAAAGTAGAATAAAGAAATCCAGGATAATTGAGCAAGCGCGGCTTGACCTAGCCTGCTCGGCGCACCCTGGCTTAATTGGTTGCACGTCTGCCGAGCCAGGATGAAAAGGTGCGGCTATGTTAAGCCAGGTGTGGATGGTCAGGATAAGTGCGTGTTCACGGCATACTGAACTAGACCTCGCGATCGCTCACAGAATCACCGATGAGAACATGGATAAGAGTCGCGCTTCATATTTCACGCCCGCTGAACAACAGCTCCTGATGGAGTTCTATGAAGAGGTGGAAAATATAAGAAAAAAAGGCAATACCAATGCCATAATTAAAGAAAGAGAGAAAGCCTGTCAGACAATAGCAGACCGGCTTAATGCTTAAGTAGTCCAAAACTGTACAATGAATAAACAGTGCTCCACTGGAACTGTCATCATTAGGCTACAATTAAAGGACTAAAGGAGTTACTTTAAGTCCACTAATCAACTGTTGTACACTTTGCTTTAAATGTGGCAAGTACAGGTGCATGTTACTCAGGAAATGTAGAGTATGATTAAGTGCAAACAATTATCCACAATGTGTGTCATTTAATCTATTTTTATCTATTTTATCTTTCTATCCTTCATAAAGAACAAACTTGTCTGGCCATAAAAGGACCTGGCAGCAAGTTAAAATTAAATACAAGAACATTTTGCCGGCTGGAAATTGACTATAAAGTAGATAACAGTGAACAAATGAGGTGAATAGATTAGGTGTCTGCTGACTTGTTGAATGTCTGTATTATTGTAGCAGTTAAAAAAAAAGCCCATAGAACTGGCACAGGGGGCGGCCCACCAAGCCAGGATACGTGCGGCAAATGGTTCCTTTATTGAGGTTCTGAATATTATGGTGAATATTATATATATATATATATATATATATATATATATATAATGGCATGCCGTTTAGGAAATGAACCTTGAATATATGGAATGAGTCTTTGAATATATGGAATGAAGCTTGGATATACTGATAAAAATGTGAGAATACTGAATGAAATTCAAAACCTAGTTGTATCCTTTTCATCAAAGTGATAGCCTTCTGAATTAGCTGGTTTTACAAAATGGCATCAGTTGAAATATTACAAAAGTTTCTTGAACTGGAAAACTTTTTTGCTTTTTCTGTCAGGATTTTGCCTGAGGCCTGTTGTAGTCGGCCTGCCACGATTAAAAAGGGAGTGAACTTCTTCGTCAGGAGAACGGTATTGGGCACGGGTACTATCGGGAGGATTTTGGCCCGTACAAGCACTTGCCAATGAGTTAATAATGTCCTCATTGCTCAGTATTGCTGCCACATGGTTCCTGACTGACTCATTCTCACTTCTACAAGATGGCAGCAGTGCCTTGATGACCAGTCAAGTTTCATTCCATATATTCAAAGATTAATTTCCTAAACGGTATGCCATAATATATGTACTATATTGCCCTTGTCACAGTTTTCATTGAAAACACCTTTGCAACTGTGTTTTGTGTTTTGTAATCTCAATTACTGCAATAAAACACATATTTATGCAATTTGACAAGCTGTCTTCATTAGCATAGCAATATAACACTTGGCCTGAGTAATAATACTACCACTTGAATCAATATAAAAAGACTGTTGCAATTACAAACAGCCAACAGATTTAAATGAAATGAGAAATGACTATATATGTAATATTTTAATGCAGGATAATTAAAATGATGCAACATACTTAGAAAGACCATGGACACGCTGTAAAACACATTAAGTCCTCACAGGATTGACGGTGGAAATACAGGTGAATCCCTAGGATTAATCTTAGCCTGGCTGTTAGCCTGGTCTGGAGCAGGCTAGCTGCAGAGAATAAATCACCATAGTAACTTGGCCGGGAAAAGTTGGACCTGCTTTCATGCAACCGACTTGAGGCTAAATTCAGCCAGGATAACCAACATATCCCGGCTTAATCCCTTATCTTGGTTTTGTGCAATACCCCTCTGGCCAGGTTACTAGGAACTACCCAAACACACCCATGCTCACTGGGATTACCCGGTGCGCAGCTCTGCCAGGCGTAATCACATTGGTGTTGAGGACATGGAAGGGTGGTTTGGGCACATACCTATTACAATAAGCCCTTAAGTGAGCTGTAGAGCGTAGAATAGGACATCAACGTCTCAATAACCAAAGGTTAATCAGAGCAAGAAGAAGCCACTGAAAGGATTAGAAGCACGTGCGTCATCTGGGATTCCCTTACACACTCCCACACTCCACAAAATAGCCATCATCATCATCATCTAAACACAGACTGTCAGGAAATGAGCGACTCATTTAACGTACAGTCCTCATTCTGCGTTAAAAGTATTTGGGCCCTAAAACAAACTAACAACTTTGTGTAGAAACTGTAGTCTGTTGTGTGTAAAGCAGTGCTTATTACAAAATGCAGAGTCATGACTACAACTAATGCGTCAGCTGTACCTCTGAAACATCTCTCAGATTCATTGGTGACCTTGTAGCCAGTACACAACCCATAATACCCTTCACCAACTCCAGGTGTGCATGGCTGCAGACGTCGTCTTCGCTCGAGCACCCCAATGCAGTCAGGGCAATCACCTCCTCCAAGATGTTCCTGCCACTGCTCTCTTTCTTTACCAGAGAGAGGGAGCTGCCCTCAGCTGCCAGCAGCTCCCCGGCATGCAGGACGGCCCCCTGGCAGAGCTCTGCTACAGAGCCCATCCAGCTGAGGCCTCCTCTCATGAGCTCCATCATCCATGGGCAGCACTCACCATAGCCGCAGGCTGCAGCCTTTGCAGCAGACGGTCGCAGGGGCAGAGGAGAGTGGGGTAAGTCGGGGGAGCAAGGGCAAACAGGAGAAAGTGGATGGAAGGGAGAAAAAGAGAAGCGTGAAGAGCGGGGAGAGCAAGGGGACTGACAGCACAATATATCTGGACTGCATCCAGAACACTCCATCCACTCAGGGGCGCTGAGATTGCAATTGAGGGGTTTGAGCCTGTCCATGGGGGATGAAATGTTCAAGTGTGAGCCGGTCACTGGCGAGGAAGCTCTGTGATGATGATGAGCCTTCATGAGCAGGTCAGAGTGCTCAGAGCTGCTCCTCTTAGGCAGCAGTGGAGAGGTCTCTGCCTGTGGACCACTGACCCTGGAGTCACAAACAAGACACATAACACAACAAACTGGGAACACACAAATCAGAACACGAACAATATATTGTAGAAAAGACACTGGAAACGACACTGCCTTATTGCAATCACATTTAAAAAATGTTTTTAAAGCGAGATGTTCTTGGATTACAGTCATTGACATCAATATACAGTAAATCATTCAGTCAGTCCGTAATTTAGGTTTATAATTTAAATATCTTACGCGGAGGCTCTGCGTAAAAAGTACGCCCTCGTAAAGTCGGAGTGGTCATCCAGCCATGCCTCCACATGATCGCTTTTCATGCCCTCTCCAAACCTCTTGCTCTGCTTCTTGGAGGCGCGGGGGCTCCACAGCGGGGAGAAGAACCAGCCCATGCCCTTTACCATCGGCGGGGCAGACGGTATTTCACTGCGGAAGGACTCCTCTGTCCCAGCGGCGGAGGCGGAGGGAGATGCGCCGGGAGTCGCGCTGCTAAACTCCATGGAGACCAGGCAGGGCATCCCCTCGCTCAAATAAAGCGAGAAAAGATCGACTAAACTCAGTTTGAGTTTGTCTGAGTTATCTACGAGAGAGTTAACACCTGCTGCGTGGAGGTAGTGAGGCAGACTAATGTGAGGTGCCAGAGAGGAGGAGAGCGATGACTGTAGAGTCAGTGGAAACCATTGCGTCAAGGTAATCCCCTGACCTTTATTTAGCTGGTCTGGCGCCACAGGTTTATTCATTAAAGGGATCCGATTTAAACTGCATTACAGAATAAATGGATTGGGTCCAAACTCTGGTGCGTTGCTCCATCATGAAATGACTGCTGATTCCCTGTCATAGTTTGTATTAGGCTACCCGAGGAAAGCTCTAGTTTCCTCAGTTACTGCCTGTCTTTTGTGGTAATACACAAAACCCCTTATCACTCACATACTGAGAATGATCTGCACAAAGAATATTTTAGCCTCTCTGGATCAGTTCAGGATGTTAATGAGTGTCTTAAAAAAAGACACAGTAAGCATTTTTAAGTAAATACTGGTGGGTAGCATTATAGCTTTGCTTTAATTAGACAATGTAATGTGTAATGAATATAGTAATCTATAACAGCCATAATGTATCTTAAAATAAACTTAAAACGTTCCTTAGGTTTTATACAGTTTTTATTGGAGTGCACCAAAACATGCAGACATTTATGGTTAAAACATGTCCAGTATTGTGATAATAAAAAAGAAAACATGTTAGTGTGAGTACTATAGATGGTATACTACCATTTATAATAGAGTATACTACATGCAGGTTTAAAAGCGTAGAAATCTACAAAGAGATGTCAAATTCTGTATAATCTTAAAGAGAAATAAGGGCAACATCATAATGGGCATGTATGTAAGAGATAGGGAGGGATATAGGTTACATCATCAGCAGCAGTGTATTTTGTTGAGGGAATGCCAAACAGTGCTGTAAAAAGAAAATGTAACAGTCGGGTAGCAATGAAAATGTCAAATTCCACTGTTGGCCAACCTCTGATATTGCCAGATAACACTGTTGTGTGATAAGAGAACCACAACACAGTCAATGTTTCCAGTGCTTAACCAGGCACCTCTCAGTGTCCAACTGCTCCCTCTGCTGGCCTCTTACTTCTTAACCATCTGCAGTGGGTGGATCCATGAGTGACAGCTGTGTCGTGATTGGCTGCTCCAGGAGGAGGCTGCCATGACACAGTGGATGCTGCACAGAATCAGTTCCACAGCATCAGCAGGCAGCAGACCTCCATCCTCCTCGTTATCCCTCTCTCTCCTTCTCTTTTTTCTCCTCCTTTGCCTCTCATCCTCTCACCACCACCCTTGCTCTATCTTCTCTCTCCCTCCTCCTCTCCCTCCAACAGACAGGCAGGGATAGCAGCAGCAGCAGCAGCAGCAGCAGGCGGACTGGTAGGTGTGCTGAGGCCTATCTCCCTCCTGCAGCACAGGCAAGACATTGCGTTCTCCTCTGATCTCCGTCAAGGACTATCTATTTGAGAAGAGAGTGTGTGTGTGTGTGTGTGTGTGTGAGAGCAGGGATCTGGAAAGTAGGCAGAGAGGACTACCACACCTTGGGAGCATTTACTACCACTGCCGGAGCTACACAGGGTGAATGTTGCAATGGATATTTTCACACTCACATCCTCTTCGTCTTGTACTTGTTTCTGTGTGCATGCAGAAGGATTTATATTCTCTGTTCCTTTGCTGGAGGTGTTTGTTGTTTTTCCTCCACTCCCACAGCTCTGCGATTTGCTTCAGCATTGACTAGGCCTTGTGCGACTGCACACGTGTGTCTTTGCTAATGAGTGTGTTGAATGTCTAACAAAGGTCACACCATTTGGCATGCTGTGTGCATGTATTGTCAGCCTGCCTAATGACAGCCCTCTTTCTTTTCTCTCCAAAATTAACTTCATCACCAGCCTTTCCATCCCCTTCTCCCTGCCTCGGGTCTTCTACCTCGCCACTTTTCTATCCTCCTGCATCTCTTTTTTCTCCTTCTCATTCATTTCCCTCTTCCTCAAAACACTCTTTCTCCTCCCTCTCCACTCTCATCTCTGTCCTCCTCACGCCTCTTCTCCCCTTCCGGCCGGCTGGTGTTCCCAGGATGCCTTGTTCCACTCCACTCCGCTAGGCCCTAGCAGCATGGGCGGAGCCTGGGTGGGGAGAGAGAGCACGGATTGGACCCTTCCCCTCAGGACGGGCGCGCTGGCGGGTCACCCTCCCTCAGCTTCAGATGGGCGAGGACGCTGAGAGCCCGAAAATCAACCACACCTTCCTGCGAGACTACGTCACTGAAGGTAGCACAGACGGTGTGTCATCGCCGTCTCTGTGGTGTCAGATAACATGCTGGTATGATTGAATGTGTTCATTTCAGCTTCATGGGGGCATTATCCCTGCACCGCTGGATATAGGGAATAGATGTTGACATTAATCACTCAATGACTTACTGAACGCTCACTGTTGGGTTTTAAATTTTAGATGTGATTTTAACATCATATAGTCCTGTGACAGATACATGTTTGATTTATGGTTTGGAGTCTCAGGAGCTGAAGGTAGCAGAAATAATATTTGGTGGTTATCTTCTTGTCCCATTTAAAATGTATCCATGTCAGGTTCAGGCATCATGAGTAAGAGTTATTCTGGTTTTATTGAACATGATACTTTGTATTGATCCAGTATGTTCTTCTTTCGTATCCTCCCCTTCCACATTTCTTATTGTCTCTTAATTCTATGCCTCTCATTTCCCCTGTACCTACTTAATTTCCTTTCTACTCATCTATCATCTCTTTGTCTTTCTCTCCTTTGCCCCTATTTTTATACTAACCATTATCCTGCTTAATCACTCCACATTTTTTTCCCACTGTCCTCCCAGCTGATGTCATCTCTACAGTGGAGTTTAACCAGACGGGGGACCTACTGGCCACGGGGGATAAAGGTGGCAGAGTGGTCATCTTCCAGAGAGAGACGGAGGTCAGTGTAATATATTATACCGATGATATCCACAAACACTGCAGCCGGGATGTTCTTCTGTTATATCTCTACGCGTAAATGTTCATTCTTTATTTTCTTTCACTATTTGCCCTGGACAGTCTAAAGGGGAGTTGGAGGAGGTGGGGGAAACGGGGGACTCCGGGGAGTACAATGTCTACAGCACGTTCCAGAGCCACGAGCCAGACTTTGACTACCTGAAGAGTCTGGAGATTGAAGAGAAAATCAACAAGATCAGATGGCTGCCACAGCAGAATGCAGCACACTTTCTCCTCTCCACCAACGGTGAGAAACCACAGACACCAGGAGATCACCACATTTCTAATCCCCAGTTAGGGTGAAGCTCAAATAATAGACCTGTGTATATTTTGTACTGTGACATATTAACAGTGAATATTTCGATTGATATTAGGAATGACATTAGTACAACCTACGTTCAGTTATGCCAGCCTAGCTTAATCTTCTATTACCTGGATGGGATAATATAATGTCAGTCCAGCAGTCATTGGAGTCCAATTTTTGGGTACACTAGTGGCACCAACCTGCCAGAATAAAACCCACAGAATGTGTGCTTTAATTATACTTGTGTCATAAGACTTAATGCCCTGAAATCTGTGAGACAGGGATCATATTTTGAATAAATGTAGCTCAATTTACCAAAAAAGTACAATTATGATATGTACTAACATTTGGAACATGCCTCAGAAATAGGAAATATATAGAATAAATCATTATCAGTTGTCTGTAGCTTTAATTGTCTCCTTTCTCTGAGCTTCCTGTGATGTGCAAATTATTGTTCCTGTCACAGATAAGACCATTAAACTGTGGAAGGTGAGTGAAAGAGACAAGAGACCAGAAGGATACAACCTGAAAGATGAGGAGGGACGATTCAAGGACATCTCTACCATCACCTCTCTGCAGGTGCATGCACACACACACACACACACACACACACACACACACACACACACACACTCACTCACACACGCACATGCAAGCCTGCACATGCACACCATTATTCATAGTCAAATACTATATCTATCAAGTTGACATTTAGTTGACCAGCACACTGTCTATACCATTCATATCTTTCTAGCATAATGATTCCTGACTCTTATGTCCTCCAGTTTATGTCTTCCTTGTTGTCCTTCTATCACCCTATTTCTTACCCCCGCTTTCTTTCTTTCTTTCCCTCCATCTTTACTCCTTCCTGTCTCTGTACCGAAGGTGCCGGTGCTGAAACCTACAGACTTGATGGTAGAGGTTCGTCCCCGGCGAGTGTTCTCCAACGGACATACCTACCATGTTAACTCCATCTCAGTCAACAGCGACGGGGAGACCTACCTGTCTGCTGATGACCTCCGCATCAATATGTGGCACCTGGGCATCACAGACCGCAGCTTCAGTATCCTTCCTAACAGTGATTTGTTTTGTTTATGTCATACCCATTTCATTTTTAATCCCACCGTGCTCACATCATCCTCTGCTTCCCGTAACAGTAGCTGGCCACTGATTTTTGTGGGTAATGTAATCTTTCACTGGAGGAGGCCACTCGCATTTCACAGGGTATGGAATTTCTAGAACTTCACTAACTGAAAGTACAAAGTAGATCACTGGGGCTATTATTTTCACTGTTACGAAAGTATTAGTGTGTATCATCACAACTAATTCTGCAGCAGCAATGTGAAAATTAGGGCCATTTTAGGTAGAAATCAACAGGAATAAGGAACAAAATAAGAGTAGAATAGATGTATAGTGGAAACCCCTAGTGCATGCCACTGTGCCTTTTCCTATATAATAAAGTTTAAATTGTGTAATAATAAACTACTTATTTTTTAGGGGGGTTGAATTCACATTCGTTAAATTAGGACAGCGACATTTGGACTGGAGCAAAATAACATTTTTGTCAGGGCAGACTAAAACCCTGTAATGATCACATTTAACAGTGTTGATGTGCTTATGTGCCAAGATGTAGATACCTGCTGTTTGAAGCTCTGGGAAGTAGATTCACATAAACTATATTGTACATGTGTATGGCATGCTGTGTTTTAGAAATACCTACCTTTGAAACCTAGTGTGCATAGTTTGTATTTGTCAGTTTTGCCATCTGCTACTATCACACAAAAAATACTATCACACAATTCCCCCTCTTGAAATATAAATACATTTAATATACTTTACATTCTTGCTCGTCTGAATTCATCCTGGATCTATATTTAATGTAAACTACACATGAGTATGTTTGGATTTATGTTTCGATCAGAGTGCCGTGTACCACCTCAGAGTGTGTATTCAGGCTGTAGCGTGTTGGATGGGGCCGTTTGGTGATTTCCCATTCAGATGGAAGCTGACCTAGAAAATCATAGAGGCATCTATGGAAGAAGAGTTTAAATAATTCACTCAGCAGTACACTTTCTACTGAACCACACAGGACTACCACAAATAGAACAGAGAGAGGAGCAGAGTGTGCATGCATATTGGGGGTTGGTTGGGGAGCATTTTTTTTGGGTTGTGATTAGGGATTGAGATGCATGGAGAACATGATGTTACTGAAAAACTCTAAAACTGAAAATGAAAAGGATATTGGGTGACATGGCATGCTCACTCTGCCCTCCTGTGCATGTGCTTTCTGGGCATTCATATATCATACCATATGCATTGTCATCGTTCTTTGTCTACCCCATTCCAGGGTTTGCTCTGTGGTGTTTAATCCCTAACAGACTTTTTTCTCAGATATTGTGGACATCAAACCAGCCAATATGGAGGATCTGACAGAAGTGATAACAGCATCAGAGTTCCACCCTCACCACTGCCACTTGTTTGTGTACAGCAGCAGCAAGGGCACCCTGCGCCTCTGTGACATGAGAGCCTCCGCACTCTGTGACAAACACACCAAACGTGAGCATGTTGTGGACATAGAGCCGTGTAGAGAGCTCATTTGCATCTCACGAAACAAAATCTGTAATTATACTCAATAAAATACACCTTACCACTCTGTCATTGGTCAGTGTTTGAAGAGCCTGAGGATCCAGGGAGCCGGTCCTTCTTCTCAGAGATCATTTCCTCTGTGTCGGACGTCAAGTTCAGCCACAGTGGACGCTACTTGCTGACCAGAGACTACCTCACCGCCAAGGTGTGGGACCTGAACATGGACAAGGGCCCCGTGGAGACGTACCAGGTAAGATGGCACATCTGTAGCCTGAATACATTTTTTTGCCAAATGTATCTTTGACTATGTGTGAAAATGTTAACATTACCAATTAGTGCTAAAATTATTAGTTCATTTAGTTTATTTCTTAAAGGGGATGTCAGCAACTGTAATCCTTAAATCCAAGGATTCTCACTAGCTGTCCGTTCTGTGTGTGCGCTGAAAAAGAAAAATTCAGTGTTTGTACCCAGCCTTGGCTTTGTAAACAGGAAACAAATAAAGTGGCTCGGGCCGAGTCACACAACACAATTCCAGCCAATCAGCAACAGGAGGCGTTCATGCTCATGCACATGCACAGGAAAGGGGGAAGGGGAGAGGGGAGAGGGGAGATGGGGGAAAGGGAGCAGTGGGAGTGAGAGGGATGTTAAATCTGGCACAAGCTAACTCCACAACATGGCTGTTGAGTTCACAACAGCCTTTCCTCAGAATTGCTGATTCCACCCTTATCTGATATGATAAGGATGAATATGGTAACTGAGTAATGGCTATAAAAATGTATCAAATATACTCTGGAGGATTTGCTGTTTTCCTGTGTTTTGTATCATTGTGATTCTAATATCTTTAGGTTTTTGAAACAATTAATTTGAGCTCTGAAAGACTGGATGTGCAATTTTTACTCTTTGCTGACATTTTGTAGATGACATTAATCTAACAATTTACAGACAATAATTATCTGTCGAAGGTTAGATCATTAGCCAGTATAACTTTAGATTAGATCTAGAAACAATAAATGTAGAAGGGAAGGAAGGAAGGAAGGAAGAAGGAGATGAATATGACATCTAGCCAGAATATGAACACATGCAGCTTGTTGTAGATGCTGTGCTATGCAGAAACTAACACTGACTGTCTGCATGATCCCCAGGTCCATGAGTACCTAAGGAGTAAACTGTGTTCCCTCTATGAAAACGACTGCATCTTTGACAAGTTTGAGTGTGTCTGGAACAGCTCAGACAGGTAAGTGGAAGAGATAAAAAGGAGAAAAGGATAGACAGAGTACAGTATATTTAAGTCCTTGTGAAAGCAAAGGAGTGGGGAGTGTGTCAGTGTGTTTCTGCTCACAGTGATTCCCTGAATGCTCTGCCTCTGCCATTATCCGACATTTAAATCAATCCCAGAGACAAGCTTTGCAGACATCAAATCAATCCCTGTGCCTTCAATTTTGTTTTCTTTCTTTCTGCTTCCTCACCCTTCCATGAACCTTTTCCTCTTCTGCATTTCATTCATTTGCCCTTCTCAATATGACATCTCATTATGTCCACCTCTCCTCTCCCTCTCCTCTCCTCTCCTCTCCTCAGCGTCATAATGACAGGGGCGTACAACAGCTTTTTCAGGATGTTTGACAGGGAGACGGGGCGTGGCGTAACCCTGGAGGCCTGGCGAGAAAGCAGCAAGCCTCGGGCTGTGCTGCGGACCCGGCGAGTGTATACTGGTGGTAAGCGTCGGCGTGGAGATGTGGGCGTTGATAGCCTGGACTTTACCAAGAAAATCCTGCACATGGCTTGGCACCCATCTGAAAATATCATTGCCATAGCAGCCACAAACAACCTGTACATCTTCCAGGATCGTGTCAACCCTGAGACACAGTGACAGAGATAAGGACAGACACAGTGTCCCAAATATATTCGGATGTCTTAGAGAAGGCATGGGGAGTGGACGGCCTTTATGAGGAAATTAAGTCAAAGCCAAGCTGTTTCACAACATACTGAGATGCAACATCTGTTTGTGTTGATAAAAGATTGGATTTATGATAAAATGACAAGACTGTTAATTAATTTGATCCCCAAGGAAGATGTATAATCATTTTTGTTTGACACTGACACAAACTGATCTCCAGCACCCACCAGGACATGTTTTTGGTCCCACTACTCCCACTTTTTGAAGATGTTTGTGTAACTGCCCCACTGTAGGGGCAGTAAAAGAGGTGCAGGGACACCTCTCCATCTGCAATGACTCAGTGCTGTTGATCACACAATGTTGCACTCTTCACTGATGTGCTCTGGTACCTTTTGACACAAAATGGAAGATGTGCATTGGGTAGCAACAGAGAAGGAATGACGCTATGAAACATTAAGTTCTTGAGATGATTAGATTGCAGATTGACTTTGCCAGTTAGTGCATATAAAGCATTTTTTCCACTATTGTTGAACATTAGGAATGGTGTTATTGTACAGTTCACCACAACAACATCCTAACCCTTTTTTTCTTTCTCTATTGGTTGACAACAGCAGCTGAACCTCTCCTTTAGAGCAGTGCTCTTGGAGATTGCACGCATAAATGACCCATAATCTTTGCCCTATTCACTTTGCAATAACAGCACTAAGAAAACACAGTGCAGCAGTATTTCTGCTTAAAACATAAGCTCTTCTTATACAGGTATACACTCTTTTTACTGTTAGCTGTAAATATTATGTGTTTCTTTTTTTAGGCGTTATCGATTTTTGGTTACAGAGAGCTAAAAGATAAAAGATGCATTTTGTCTAGTACACTGCAGATGAACCTGGGACCTTATGTATAAAAAGGTATCAGAATCTCACTATTCCAGTTAAAGACTCGTGGGCACTTTTATCTTGCAGCAGTACATAGATAGGTATTGCTGGCTGTAGAGAGGGGAGGGGTGAGTTGTGCACGGACCTACACTTGCTGTTTTGTTATGTATATTAGGCCTGTATTGGGTTTTGATTGCTGTTTTCAGGCCATTTCCTTGTCTAAAGTCTGCATACCTACGTGGTAAATTACTGAAAATGAGGACCGCAGTGTGTTAACGCTGAGCCCCCTCACATATGCTCAAATTGAGGCTGATTGGTGATTTAATCTAATATGAACAAAAGTTTAATTTAGGTTAAGTGTAATGCTAATTTAAAATGAGCACTGTTCATTTTATAATGCATGAGCACAATTTGAAGAAGTATCTTACAATCAAGAAAAAGATGGAATCTAAGCACATTGTTCATAAACGAGGCCCCCTAAGAAAGCTATGAGTACGTTTGTGTCCAGTGTATATGAAGGTCAGAGGTAATCATCAGTGCAATAGGTCATAATGAACATTGCTGAAAGTCTTTCATTTAAACAATCACATCATGTGAATTTATCATATCACAGGTCATTATGTCATTATACCATATACCTCACAGTGCCACATACTACTACTGGGGTGCGACACTGAAAGCCCAGGATACTGTAAGGAGCTGTTTGTGTTGGACTGAATTGTGTGACTTGGTCAAGATTTGATTGTTTACAGTGAAGTGCTTTGTTTTCAAGTGACCTTGGCCCTGGTGGGAATTACTGTAAGTGGTCTGGATGTGTACTGTAGTAGGTGGAGTAATGGAGTCAGTGCAAAGAGGTGGAAAGTATCAGGTCCCTTTGCACTTTTTCAAGATCTGACTTTGTGTAAACCTTACATCCCAAGAAAATAAGAAAATTGTTATTATATATATTTCACTTGTCTGCTCTCTCCTCACTTTTCACCTGCTTTTGGTTTTTTACAATCACTGTTCACAGACATTTATGTTGCAGCCTGTGGACTACTACTATGTTTTGGTCTTCACTGTCTGCCAGTGTTGTTGAATGCAGACATAATCTTGCACTGATTGGTTTAAGAACGTGTTCAAGACACAGCAAAATCCACAATAATGACAACCCATAAGGAAATGGTTTACATAGTGACAGGCCACCTAAAGCATTATATAAGTCCCAGAGCTCAGTCCTCCAACTGTGAGCTGTAGTTTAGAGCAGGTCAGTTGTAATCACATCATAACCACCACCAAATACAACCAGTAAGAGGATTTGTGTTCAGGAGCACAGCAGCAGCAGCATGTTGCCATTACTCAATGCTACTAGCGTGTATATCTATCATACTTTAAAAAAGGACAAATCTAACAATACAAAAAACATAACTCAAATGAGGTGAATGAAAGGAATGTGCATTAATAAAATAATGTGAAATCGGACAACAAATGTGTTGTGTGGATCCTTTTATGTCTGTGTCTATATTTAATGGTACAGCATTTTCTGGTTGATTATGAATCTAAATAAAATCATCCAAAAGGGGTTTTGTTTGAAAGACAAGCACTTTAATAGTCATTGCACGCTCCCACCCCCTCCCAAACTCACCACTAAATAAAGAAGGCACTCAAATTCACAGTATACAGGCTCAGCATCAATGACTGTCATTCACATGTAAACAGAGGTTACAATGTAATAGTGTTCACGTTTGGCTTGTCATGCACTGCAAGTGTTATATGCCGATCATCTAATTAGTACTTTTAATGCAGTTCTACAAATTGGGGCTGCTCTGTGAAACCCATTTATATCAAAGAAAAATATCTCAGTTTTCAGCTTCATGACTTTTTTTTTTTTCAGGTAGTATATTTATAATTACTGCTTTTTATATTTTTTATTTTATACTGAAGTAGAAGAATTTTATCAATTCATTAAAAATCACTTAAAGGACAAGTGTGTGTGTGTTTAGTGGCGTCTAGTGGTGAAGTTTATGATTGCATCTAACTGAACACTGCTGGCGTCTGTATTTGACGACCTGCAAATGAGAACGGGCTGTGTAGGAGAAACTGCAGTGTCTGCAAAACTCGCCCAAAAAGGACCAATCTACAGTCAGTGTTTGGTTTGTCTGTTCTGGGCTAGAAACATGGTGGTTCAACATGGAATGACTCCATGGAAGGCAACCTGTGGCATCTGTAGATAAAGGCTCATTTTAAGGACAGAAAACACAATGATTCTATCTTCAGGTGATTATACACTGGTGAAAACATACCTATAAATATTATACTCCATTTTTTTCACTAGATCTTCCTAAACGTTACACACTGGACCTTTAATAGTTCAGTTTATATGAAAAAATCTAACTCATGCAATTTGGCAGATATATGGTTTCCACTGGAAGGTTAAATAAATAAGACTAAATTATCATGATATCAAAGCAAAATAATTCCACTCCGTGCTGAAAAGCAAAACAAATCCTAACTCTATTTCTACGGAATGAACACTGTTCAGGGTTTTGTTAGCGTGTCTACAGTCAGTGACCAAAATTTAATTCTAGGATTTAATACGCTCAGTTTTCAGTTTCTGTTTGTTTCCCTGTGGCTGTGAAGACTAGTGATGTTTATATAAAAAAATAACATTTAGAAGTCATCCCTCCCAGTTAGTTAAATAGCTGCATGATTTGCAGCAAACACTGTAAATAGTAAGAACTATCATTGGCTGTGACGTCTTTGGCCTTTTTGTTGTGTGGTTGAAGGTGTAATCCAAACCATGAAACTGGGACTATAGCTTCATAATTTTTGACAAGGTTTGCAATCAACAGCTTCAGTGAAAACACAAAAAGCTGGATTAATTTATGTTGGATTTCCAAAGCCATTTTGTGTGCATTGTAGCTCATGGCACAGAGACGTCTGATAATTAATTAAAAATAAGATTAAGACCAGAGTTTTTTAAGACCACAAAATAGTAAAATCTTGGCAAACAACCTATGTAACAAACACCTATAAATAAATCGGTTAAATTAAATATGCACCAATGCACACACACACACACACACACACACACACAAAGGTACACACATACTGTACATGCAAACATATTTCCAATACAGATAAGAAACTCCTTCATACAAAAGCAGCAGCAACATTGCTCTGTCAAAGATAAATGTCATCTGATAATATTTTATTTTTAACGAATGTGCAGTATCTCTAGGCATTCAGAAGTGGTCAGCACCCAACATTAGCCTCGCTGCATATAATCTGGCACCATCAAATTACAGGCTGTTTTTGAAAGCATGACCCTGGATACAAGAAGAATATTTGAAAATCAAAGTGACTGTGTCTGTGTTTTAAGCAGAAAGTGGGCATCTGACCCTTCTTGAATTGGTTTAGAGGTACTTGAACTGAAAAACAGTAAAATCTTTGTGAACTCATGCACTAACAGGAAGTACTTAAAGTATTCAGTCATTTCCTAAATGCTATCACCTTGTTGAAATTTCAACACATAAACATGAGCTGTAGATCAATGTTAGATCAAATGGTAGTTATGTTAGTACCATGATCATACTATGAGAAAATGATAGCATGGCTTCCCAAAGAGATTGAAGTCAGTCATTAGTACTTCAGCTTCACCGTTATCTTTCTCAGGCTGTGATTCTTGCTGACAGGAAAGGAGAAAAGAAAAAATCAAAAGCAAACTTCACGGCTCTCATTGTGGTGCGTCTCCAGTCTCTCTCATACTTCACCTGCCGACCTCCAGTCAGTAGTGAAGAAACACAGTCCAGACAGTGGATAGCCTTCAGCTCAAATGACGGAGCTCTGGATCCTAGACGGCCCTCTAGCTTGGTGCTGAACTCCACCTTGTTACCTGGATTTAGGTTGAGCAGAACTTGGCTGAACTCATGGCTGGCTATTAGGAGTATATCCCTGGCTGGGTCCTCCACTCTTCCATCCTGGATCATCCCTATTGTCACCTCAAAGCTGTAGCTATCAAAGCGCTTGATGTGGCAGGTGTTTTTGGCCAAAGCCTTGATCTGACATAACTCTTCCTCTTCCTGCATTCGGAGCAGTACGGGCAGTGCAGTGGTAGTTGACGCAGAACCGCCTGCCAAATTGGCAGCTGTTAGGTTTGCGACGGTTGCATTTTTCGGCTCACATTTGGGATACGTCTCTCCATACAGGCAACGCAGCCAGTCTCCCATAAACACTGGCAGCATGTTAATCACTGACCGTGCTCCGTTCTCTGTGTCAGCCACACGGACATGCTTGAAACGCCCAGTCCAGGTGACTCTGTGTCCATTCAGGTGGCTACAGAAGATCTGTGTCTGCGCCATGCCTTTAGTTTCCCAGGCAGGAGGCCCACACGCCTTGCTATACTGGTTCCAAGTCAGGGTGGAATTGTACACCTTCTGTCCCTCTGCATAGTACACGTAGATAGAGAAGAAAAGGATCACCATGGAGATACAGAGTAAAATGAGTTTGACCGGGCCACGGTGAGTGAGCGATCCAAAAACATCCAGAATGGACATGCTGAAACGTGTCCACAGCCGCAGGGTGACAGGGATTGCACAGACGACCAGGGTCACAATCATCTTTGTCAGTTCCAGCTCGAGGAACCACTTGAAGAGCTGGATGAGGAGCATGGCGGCCAGGCCAAAAGCCAGAACAGGCAGGGCAAACAGGAAGAGAAAGTAGGCCACGCAGGTGCGGATTAGACCCACAGCGGAGGAATTCTGGAGGAGCACCACCGAAAACTCACACCACATGAAGCACACAAGGTATGGAACCAGGAAGCAGTAAACCCCCCGGAAACCACGCATCCTGGCCATGCTGGAGGTGAAAATAGACAGAAAGAAGAAATTATTTTGAAGGCATACATGTATCAATTCACAAAAAAGTATACTGTATATGAAATTCACTTGCCACTAGACTCTTCAGTTGTACATGGAGGGACTCACAGGCATTAACATGTACGTGTGGCCAGATTGTCTTTTTAAGCAAATCAGAAAGAGGATTGGATAGCAACATAGGCAAAGGTAGTGTGAAGTCATTCTCTTCTCGGGATACCATGACTCCACTATATCTGAACTCACCAAGTATGAATATTTTTCATATATATATAACCTTTAAATCCCGCTGACACGATGCATTGTCTGAACTGTGTTCATAAAACACATCCAGTGTCCCAAATGCTCCTCCTCACCTGAAGAACAGATAGAACAGGTAAACATACAGCAGGCAGGGAAGACTGAGCTTCAGCACCACTGACTCCCCTAGTGGCACTGTGGCGAAGGTGTATCCCAGGCAACGAAGCAGTGTCGAGCTCTCGGGCAGGAACTGGGTCAGGCAACACAGAGATGAGGCTACCTGGATTAAAAAAGAAATACATACATCAACTTTGAGAGAACTGTTCTATTTCAAATTAACTTTTATACTGATTTTCTATCTTCCACAGATGATGTAATTTAATTTCAGTACACTATGAAAATCTACTTGTAGATGCTTACTGTCCTCTCTGTCACTCACTGTTCTCTTCATGGTCATACAGTTTCAAGCAAGGATCGCTTTATGTGGTTAAGACAATTTCAACACCCAAATCTTAGATATTGCAGTTTCCTTAAACACACCAGTGAATATGCATTACAAATGTCAAGTCTTTGCAATGTCTCTGCAGTTTCACCAATAAAAGTTAGAAAATCAATCTACAAACTTGCTCTATGTTTTATAAGATTAGGGTAATAATGTCAACTATACTATGTGATTTGTAGTTAAGAGGCTACAACATCCAAAACTGTGATTCTGATCTTTTATATGTACATCCCCTGACCTCTATGACCATTGCCCGGCGTGCATAAGTCGCAGCGGTCGGGCTGAGGCTCTTGTAGCTGACAGCAGTGAAGAAGATGGCCACAGTGGAGAGCTCGGAACAGGGGATCCAGCCCTTGTCAGCTACAGGGAAGGAAAAAATGATGAAGAAAACGGACAGGATAAAATAAAGGTACGGTTCTAGGTTGTTCCAGCCAAAGTTGGTCTCTGCCTGCTCTACATCCAGGCCAGGCTCGAAACGTGTCAGCAGAGATGTGAAGGCTCTGAAGTTCTCCCAAGTCTAAGAAAAAAAGGGAAAAGAAGATGTGAGGTCAAAGGATAAAAAGACGTTGCTGAGAGTTAAAAATAAGATGGATTTTAAATCTTCAAATTCAGTATGATGAGCAGTGGAACATCCATAAATAATTACCACCATTACTGCCAATTTTGAGACATCAGTAAGTTAACTTTTAAGTCAGAAGATCAGCGTCCACTGGTTTGAGCCTCATGACAGTAAGGAAAATGGCTATATGACTAGACCGTATGAGTTTCCCAGTGGCACAGTTTGAGAAAATAATTCAGACAAATGAAAATCTTCCCACATGTTCATCTACCTCACTACAATGAAAACCTTAAACTAAATGCACACACATTAACGTCTTGACAAAAAAGAGAAACATGTAGCAACATAGTAAATCACGATAAATCACCAACTACACTGACCTTGCTGCTCTGGAAAACACGCAGTGTGCAGATGATCATGGAGATGAAGGAGAGGTAGAAGACAAGCAAAGGGATGACAAATGCAAACAAGTCAACGGTCAGGTTACTGACGATGAAGAAGAAAATAAGAGCGTTGACGTGTTGCGTGGGGATGACTGTGCTCAGCCACTGCACACCGGCCCGCGATGCCCAGTCGACCAGGTGCTCTTTCATCTCAACAATGGAGTGCAGTGGGTACTGCAGCATCTGAGGTGAAGAGAGACAGACAGATAAAGAGAGACTGGAGGAACCATGGAAACCAGGAATGAGAGGTAAAAACATCCACGACTATTAGACAGATGTTTAATGAAGGATATACAAAAGCAGAATGAATTGTAGTGCTAGACATCATTAAGTACCATTAAGCGGGATTTCATGTCCATGGCTCTTTTCATGGCCCCAGTCTGATTAGAATCCAGCATCATCCCACTCCGGCCAAAACCCCAAGAACTTCTGTGGGCCTTCTTGTATCCTGATGGGACCAGCTCAGCCTTGTGCTTTAACATGAATACACACTAGTCTGAATAGTTACGCTTAAAACAGAGCGACATCTGTAACATTAGGATGAAAGATTATTTTTTATTTTTGCCATTTGGGTCTTTTACCTCCTCCGTGCTGACATGAGGTGTAGGGCTTTCAGTCCTGGATGCGGCCTGGCTGGCATTTGTGTTTGTAGAGGGAGAAATACCTTGTGCATACTTTTTAGTCATCTCAACAAAGTCATCCAGGTCCACCAAGTGTGTAGCTGAGATGACACAATGCAGGCAGTTATGTAAGAGGAAACGTTATATTTCTCTCTCTCTCTCTCTCTCTCTCTCTCTCTCTCTCTCTCTCTCTCTCTCTCTCTGTCTGTCTGTCTGTCTGGATACTTACATTCATTGCTGACCATGCTCTCCAGCACTTTCTGGGTCTGGCCTGAAGTTGGGCCAGGAATCTTGCTTGCAGTGCCACCTATTGGTGAGAAATGACCACAACATCAATGAGTTACAACCACTTCCCTGAAGGCCTGCATGTAATGTGATATTATTCACCATGGCAGCTGTAAATACTGAAATCACAAAGGGGAATATTGATATATTTAACAGCAATGCCAGCTATCGTATGACAACATGCAACAACATCCTGGACAGCCTGTAGTACATTAGGCAGGATTGTTGTCACAATTAAAAAAAAAAATACTTGATATGATGTTGATGGTGTCTTTATCAACAAGTGTGTGGTTATGTCTGTGTGCCCCCTACCTTGCACTGCATTGACCTGGCTGACATTTTCCAGCATCTCAGCCATAGCCACCTTCTTCTTCCTGTCTGGGTTGAGTTTCCAGTACATCATCATTGCGGCTTTACGCACTGCCAGCTCAAACTTACTCTCTGTTGACAACTTGCGCATGTCAGCCTCATTCTCTGGAGTGACTCCTGGTAGAAGATGACAAGGCAAGGAGCAGTTAAGGAACTGCAAACACAAATACAAACATGCACATGCATGCATTGAAGTCTATGACATTAACCTTTCTTCTGGATCCAACAGCGCTGGAGTGCTCTTGCTGCACCTTTCCTTCCCTGTTTAGCTGCTTTAATCAGCCAATTAACACCAAGACGATTATTTAGCTCCGTGTCCTTCTCTTCAGCAAGAATCAAGTAGTGCTGACCCAGCTGAAAAACAGAAAAGAGGAAAAGGAGAGATTAATTCAGCTTTAGTGGTACAATCAGACATGAAGTTCACCTTGAAGTTTAAATTGCATGCACATATTTATAATATATTATAAACTAGTTTGTGAAATAATGCAATTTATGCATGGAAAACCTTCACATTATTACATTAATATTGATGATTACTTCATAGTTAATTTACTTACTTAGCTTATTACTTCATAAATGGTGTTTACATATTTAATGTGATTATATAAGATAAGATTGTATGTTATATTGTTATATTACATTTATATTGCTATTGCGTTATAAGTTGTATTTGTGCTTATATCGATCAGTGCTTATATTTCTGTAACATTATAATTACTTGAATGCTGACCAATATTATTTACACTACCAGACAATGAAAAAGTAGAAACGCAGGCTACTGTGGTGATAGTGAGCAAAGCAAAGGATAGGACCATGTGGTTCAGCATCAGTGGTGAGAGCCTTATCTAGATCCTCTAGTATTATGCATTTGCATTTTGATTTAGAGGTTGATTGACCCAAACAAACAAATAAATAATAACTACCCATGTAGTTTTGATTTCATTTGAGTTGCTGTGGTTTTGAAATAGATGTATCTGAGGTTTCTGCATCCAACTCAATACAAAGCATTGAAAGTAGTTCCTAGAAAAACAGTTTATAATGACCCACTGATGACAGATGAATATAGGCCGCATAATTCGCTGTCCCTGTAGTCTCCATCACAGGCTAATTACAAGGGGTAGCAGAGGCCCCAGTGGCATATCAAGTGACTGTTTTCTAATCTTAACTTTCATTTCATAACTTCCCTCTCTCACAGTTATCATCAAATTTATTTGCAATGGGGTTACATGTGTCTTCACTGAAGTGTCTCAGCATTAATATATTCCTGTCTGTCTCTATGATAGATACAATAAGCATATTATCTCATAAATTAAACTGACAGTGCTGTTAAGGCATCTATATACTACTACTAATAATGTACATAAAAGCAACTACACTCATACCAAAAAACTAAACAGTGATTCCTGTGTATGACCTGTGTTTAAGCTGTAGGTGTATAGCATCATAATTAGTATAGCTATATCCAACCACTGAACCCATGGAGTCACATGTTGCGACATGTTCCCTTACATGCAACCCCTGTGGTTATTTAAGGGCTTCATATTTGCAAATACATGGCATATAGGATGGGAAAGTTCAAGTCGTATCACCAGCCACTTAGGAATTTACCCTTTCAGAGCTGGAGGGTCTTAAATGCAAAGTCTGGTCTCATCTTCCATGTTCAGCCGACCTTTTTCTACTGCCAGCACCTTATTTTTTACATTTGTACTTGTACTTACATGTTAATATATCATTACTATTTTAACAAATTCTGTTTGGTGCTGCAATGCACTGTAATAGTCTTCATAATTATTTGTATGTGTGACAATATCTTGGTGTATCATATTGAAAGCCTGGGATCATCTTCCAAGTGGCCAAAAATAGACACACATGCTCACAACCAGACTGAGTCAACCAGCAGGACTGAAAACAATGCCAAGTGCCAACATGTGTGCATGTGCTTTCACTCACCCGGGTCTGAGCTCTGGCATCACCGGCCTTGGCCTTTTCTTCTAACTGTTCAACAGACAAATCTTCCTCTGGTTCTTCATCTGGAGGAGAGGAGATTCCTTAAATATACACAGATCCATCTCGATCAATCGAAAACTGCTCTCTATCGATACACAATGGCCTTGCTTCCAAACTTGCATAGAGCAGTGTGATTTTTACACATTTTGTGTTCACAGCCAGCGGTGAACAGATCCCACTTGACATATATCTTGTAACATGAGAATAACAAGAAGTCAGAGGTGGAGTAGATGTGAGAGTGTGTGCATTTTAAACATGTCTGTGTATCTGTCTGTCTTCACAGATAGCTATCCTGTGACAAGACCCCAAAGTTCTGTCAACACCCTGCCTATGCAGCTCCTATGTCACACCAAGACTTAGCGCGACTGCATAAAGTTTCATTACAGTTACTTTCTCCCCTGTGTCCTTTAAGCAAAGGAGTTCAGCTTCTTTGCCTGTAGCCGTATTTTATATGTCACAGTCTCTCGTTTATTTATTGCACTTGCAGCAGCTCTTTAATGTAATTAATTAAAATTTAAATTATCAATCAATAATATCAGTTTCTCTGAAGGAATTAAAAATAATAAACTTAAAGATATTTTAGTAATTGTAAAATGTAATTGGTTCATATATTGCTGACAAATGGTTAATATATAGCAACAGAGCTAAAGCATGTTCATTCATTACCACTAAAAACAAAGTACGGCTAAGATTGATGGGAATGTCATCTGTTTTGCAGGTATTTGGCCATACACAAAAGTACTGTACGAAGGAGGCGCTGGATGAAATGTTCAGTCACCAAAAGGATCATCAAAGGTTTAACAATTCATCCAGAGGGAGGCAGTCATGTACCAAATTCCATGCCATGGAATTTACTTAAAACAACAAGTGCAAACCTTAAGGCTGGCACACGGCTAAAAGTCAGGGGATCACCAATAGCATTAGTATTCATCGTCTAGAGACAATGAACATCTACACAAAATGTCATGTCAATCCATCTGATAGTTGTTGAGTTATTTCAGTTTGGACCAAAGTGGTGACCGACTGACCATCAGGCCAACATTGCCACCCAAGAGTCTCGCTCCTAGCATGACTAAAAAGGTTCACGTGGCATGTGTTGCAGGCATGTCGAAAGGGAAGTCAAGTTGCTGCAAAACTATCTGTCTGCATGTTTACTACTCTTAACCTACCACTCGTACAGTTAAGGAGGCGTGGTAATGTAAGCTGGGATTCAATTGTTGAATTAAGTTAAAATGTTCAATAATGAAAATACTTCTATTTTATGAATTTATATTTTTGTATGGCACCTTTTATGAAAAGATGCATCCCAAAGTCTCTCCATTCTGGCCAAGAGAGCTGTTTATCCATGGGCAGGGTTACTCTGCTACACATGGAAAGACATTCCAAACCAGCACAAGGCTCATCACCTCAACACAGTAATGACTCTGTGGTCTAAGACTTCAGCTTAGGGCCATTCACAATGTGCCATTTAAAAACTCAAAATACAGGCCTTCTTACCATCCTCTTCATCAGCGGCATCCTCCTCGGCTTTCCTAAGTCTTTCCTGTATTATCACCCGCCTGGCCATGGAAACAAAGGTGCGTTTCATGGGGGCAGCAGAAGAAGCTGCAGGAGCCACAGTGGAAGCAGTAGCGGAGGAAGAAGAAGGGGGATCTGATGGAGTGTTACAGGCCAAGCTATCTGAAGCAGAAGAGGCAGAAGCGAGCTTTGAAAGAGATGAAATTTTGGGGATTTGAGGGGTAGAGCAGTTAGGAGAGGTAACATGTGTTCTGTTGGGAGCAGGAGAGGAGGGTTTAGCGGAGACAGTTTCAGATGTGGGTTTAGAGGACACAGCTGGAGACTTTGACCCCTCTGAAGAAGGAGGGGAATCCATCGGTTTAGAGATGGTTTCTGTGGAGGATGGAGATTCGGTGGGTTGAGAGGAAGAAGCAGGGATGTTATTAGAGACGAGTGAAGGAGGAATATGTGTGGGGGAGGGAAGAGTGGCTCCATCCAGGACAGGGCATGACCCTTGGGTGCTGACAGCAGTTGAGGTTGATGGGATATCCTTCTCCATGTTACCTGGAATAAAAAAGTGTGTAAGTAATTTATCACGTCACTAATGATAACCATATGGTGCAGCAACAATATCGAGGTCTTTTCTAATAGTGGGTCATCAGTGAAGACAGAGCTGGATAGAGATAAATTGGAGAGCCTTTCCTCTAGCTATTTTACGACTAAAATATGACACCTTGCCTTTGAAAGAGAGCGAGAGAAAGAGAGAGACAGAGAGTCTTGATAATGAAAGAAAGATCTATAAAACTCTGCTCTACTCAATTTGAGTCAACATTGTGAAAGTACAGATAACAATAGAATATCTATTGCAATAACAACGCAATTAAACAAAACAAAGTGGCAAATGAAAGCAGGAACAAACTGTTAAACTAATGGTGGGATCTAAGATTTACTCAAGTACCACAATTTTCAGTACTTTAGTATTTTTCATTAGTAGTATTTATACAACTACTCTATTACATCTCAGAAAGAAATTCATAAATCAATAAATCAATATTTACCATGCAAAACATATGGTCAGTTCAAACAATATGATGCATTCTTATAAATTAAACTACCAAATATTAGTAGTTTAAATTAGCAATACCTTGACAACATTAAAATGCTCCTTATATACACGGATCAATAATAATATTCCAAATAATATAGAATATATATATATATATATATAAATATAAATATATATATTTAACTGAGTGTGGTCATTTTGCATAAGGAGTACTTTTACTTTTGATCCTTTAAATAAGATTTTGACTGCAGGTGTTTTACTATTTTCCTACTGTGGT
Organism: Dicentrarchus labrax; assembly: GCF_905237075.1. Lineage (NCBI taxonomy): Eukaryota > Metazoa > Chordata > Actinopteri > Moronidae > Dicentrarchus > Dicentrarchus labrax. The sequence continues at coordinate 22,346,697 of NW_026136721.1, read as the reverse complement.
ATGCAGGACCTACTTTTTCTTGAATAAAAGATCATCATACTCCTTCCATACTCCCTAATATTTCAACTTTGAAAGGGGGATATGTAGAGGTAACATAAAATCAGTTTTATAATTAGTATTACTGTAATTATAATTCTTATATAACCTATGAAATGCCTGGAGTTTGGCTCCTCCTGCACATGCGGACAGTGAATGTACGATTATAAGGGAGCTCTGAACTTCATGTCAAGTCAATTCTTAACACTAAACCTGCGCCAAGACAGCACTCAGTAAAACAACATAAAGAAACCTTACTTGGTGGCTAAATGAGCCAGTTTCTTCAGGATAGAAAAGTCAACTGTCCTCCTGAGTTTAAAAGTTGTGTCTGTAGTCCATGCTGAACTCCATGTACTCCACACAGCTCCGCGAAACCAGAGACGCACACCGACTGCGCTCAAACTCTCATGTGTCTGGACTAACAACGGCACAACTTTATGGCCGCCCTCTTGAAATAGACTGACACCTAATAGGTTGAAATAAACGCCCATTAAATGGCCATCGTATCTGATTGGTTACTAGTTCACTTAGTTTTCTCAATGTAATATACACTTTGAAATAGAGGGTGGCTGATGTCCTGTGGGGATGCATGTGTAGTTATTTCAAGTTAATGGTTGCACCATAAGAAGATTACGGGGCCAAGTCGAAAGCTATGCGGGCCTCCTCTTAATCGAGTCTGACCCTCGACCGGGGACAATGAAATCATCAATTCCTATTGATCACTAAAACAATGATAAGTCACTTTGAGTTTAGTTCCTGCTTAATGGATCATCGGTTAATGAACGTTGACAGGTACTTCATACATGATTATCACAATATGACATAATCACAATACAATTACACCAGGTTGATCACTGTAACAGCTTTTAATGAGAACACGTAGCATGTTCTGCTTTCAGAGGCTCATCAAATGTATCTGCACTTAAATGCTGATTTCTATTGCACTTTATCAGATTTGTTGACATATAAATGCACATGAAGTAACTGTGGGGTAACATTAATTAACTGATGATCCATTAAGCATAAATTAATCACATGAACTCATAGTGACTTGATTATTGTATTTGTGATACATCCTGCATTAATTGCGTTTGATCGCCATGAGTCATTAATTAGTTATAAGGATATGATTGTCTTACCTATTAATATTTTTTTATTTATTTTTAGTATTACTACTATTACTAATAATAATTATTGTTATCATAATAATGATAATCATGTCACGTGTAGGCCTGCTTCCAAATACATGTATTCCACATAGTGCCAAACTGTGTTACATGTGCACAGCGTGCGCATTCCAACAGACTACATGTGTTGTGTTGGTGCATTGTTCCTCTGGGAGCTGTCCACCTGCGCAAGTACTGAAAAAACAGTCCCCAGTGTGTTTCTCTCTCTCTCTCTCTCTCTCTCTCTCTCTCTCTCGCTCGCCCTTTCATATGGGCCAATGAGAAGGACAGTCTGTTGCTGCCTGGAACACTGTCGGCTCACATCAGCAAACATCCCATGAGCAGGCAGGTCACTGACCTGCCGGCTCAGTCGAGATAAAAAGCACCTGCTGCAGCCTGGAGTCGTACCTGCAGCCTGCACTCAGTCTAGGCTTGTGTCTGGGAATAGACCAGCCCCCCCAGTTAACTCTCTGTCTCACAACGGCAGTTAACCCTGAAGGCACCATTTAACAATCTGTCTATTCCTCCAGATGTGGGTTAGAGATGACACAGTATGTTGCCTTAATCCGCTGATGGTGTGACCCCCCCCCACACACACACATTAAAGGGAAAGAGAGAGGGATGGTAGAAAGACATGCTCTCCTTTTATACGCGTGGTCACTAACTATAGGCTCTTCACAATAAAACTAGTTCACACTGACACTCCTCTAATTAAAACTAGAGCACTGCATCATTTCACTTGTTTTGTGTGTGTGTGTGTGTGTGTGTGTGTGTGTGTGTGTGTGTGTGTCTGTGTGTGTGAAGAAGTAGCCCGGAGAGAGCAGCTTTTCACAGTTCACAGAGCGCGCTTGAGAGGCGGGGCTGTCTGTGACCCGGTTTAGACGTGAAATCAGCTAGACTTCTGTCTCCATCGTTTCAGATTCGGGGATAGTCTCCGTCTCCAGTGAAAGCCACAGCAATGTCTGACTGCAGAAGGCAGTGGAACCGGGAGGATGAGCTGCCGGTCTACCTGGCGGGACCGATCAGCACTGGGCCGAACCAAAGGAAAAGCTTCGGGATGTTCAGCTCCGTGGAGGGGGCGTTTGAAAGCAAGACCATAGACTTCGACAATTACGCGGTGGGGAGGAAAGGGAGCCGCACCCCAAGAAGCGGGAGCCGGGAAAGGGTCTTGGATGCAGGTCACCCTATCGAAAAGACGCCCAGCCAGGTCCGGGAGGGGTCACTGACTGACTCGCCCGGGGAGACAGACGACGGACGCCCCGGTGTTGAGATCGGATATTCATCCGGGAAGGAAAGCCCGAATTTGAAGGTTGTGCTGACGATTTTACTTTTTTTTGTCTCTGTGTCTGGCTTTTTGGTTAAATTCTGATGGCTGTGTCATGTGTGAGCATGCTTCCTGATAAATACAATAGCCTTACACATCAAGTGCTGTAACACAAAATGCTGGGAACTGTTGGCCTATATAAAGAAAGAACAAAAACGACTGAAAGCATTCATGACATATACGAAAAAAGGTGTTGTATTGGTCTCGTTTTGGGACATGTGTCGTCTTATTAATTTCTAACGCCTGTGGAGTTTTTATTCTGAGGCAAATGCATCAGTCTGCATAAATGATGAACTTTTGTGCTGCAATGCAGTTTGGCCATTTCGGTTTCCGTCTACGCAGCTCAAACAATATTCTCCAAAAATACACAAAGGCACGTCGACACACTGACGCTGTCATCTGTGGTGCTGAACCGGACAGCGACACGCAGCACCGCGCGGTATTGTTTTTGTGATTTCACGTGAGCTGTTTGTGCGCGCGCCTGTCTGGGGGTGTGAGGCGCACAGTCTTTTCTCCGGGCCGTGAACGCCTCCGGCCAGACGCTCGCTTTCCGCACGCGCACGCGCACGACCAGGATCGTCACCTGTCTCTCACTGCATCATCGCTCTTCCTCTCTCACACACGGAAACACTAACACACATCGGGGGGGAGGCAGAAGGGGGCGCAGAGCGCAGCGCAGGGCGCCGGGGTCATCGCAACCCGCTTCTAAGTTGACTGCCCGGGGGCAGAGCGACGGAGAGAGAACATGTCTGGGACCGGTTACCAGGGGAAGAACAGCATCCCCCATCTGACGGTAAGCGACCCGGCCTGGTCAGCGGCGGCGTTGGCATGAGAAGCTCTCCGCTCGTATGCAAATCCCTCCTTCCAGTGCCGGCAGAGAGGGGATTAAAATCTTAGTGAGGCAGCAAAGAGCAGAAGGGCCCTTTACTGTTTCTCCTGCGTGAAAACCAGGTCGGAGAGGTGTCCATTCTCAGTGTCTTGTGTGTCAAATCGAGCGCGTATTCTCGCTCAGGGTTGGACAGTGTTGTGTAATCTCGTCGCCTGTCAGAGGGATTAAGTCGGTTGACGTGACGGTCGAACCTACGCACGCACAGGAAACAATGGCTTGCATTAAACAACACTGCAACGGTGTGAGGGTGGAATTGTGCAAAGATGCATCCTTCAGCTAAAGCATTCTGCAGAAAGCCTCCTCTATCGTATCCAGAGTATTATTAACTGCCAAATGAATCCAAAGGCAACATACAATTAACATACCCAAGCATGGTGGTGACAGAAAATTGGCAACAGACTGTGCTCCTTTTTGTTAAGCAACCTTATTGGCCAAAGATGCTGAGGATTCAACAGGGCTGTCAGCTGTCGTCATCTCGCACGATGGGTGATCGCCGGTTGCCACGGAAACCTAACATCTTCCAAATGCTGTTGCCAGGCGCTCTGCATGGTGGTAGAGGGTGTGGATGCATGCTCGACTGAGAAAAACGTGCTTGTTTTACACCTGCTTCTAAATATTCAGCATTTAATTGTACTTTATTATTATACAGCACTAATATTAGCTTATGTGAGACCCCACCCATATACAGCACTTGTGAGGCTCCGCATTTCTTTCCACCCTCATCAACTGTGTCATAATATTTCTATAAGGTCATGGATTACATAACTGATTATGCAATATATCAAAATGTCAAGACTGAATTCAACCCCTCTTGTACCTCTCCCTCCCTCCCTCCCTCCCTCACTCTCTCTCTCTCTGTGCTTCTCCCCTGCAGAGTGAAAGGCTGTTGATCAAAGGAGGGCGGGTGGTCAATGATGACCAGTCTTTCTTTGCAGATGTCTACATTGAGGATGGGCTCATCAAGTGCGTATATAAGAAGCCAATTATGTCAAAGAACTGCAGAGGCATACACATATTGCAGGCGATAATGATTTCACTTCCATATTCCCTTCATGCCCTTTTCTATCTCCTCATCCTCCACCAACCCCTTTTCATCCACACCCATATATTTCCCGCTGTCGTCTCTACACCTCCTCACCCCTTTTTTGTCGCTACACACATCTTATCCTTGGTAGGCAGGTGGGGGAGAATCTCGTCGTACCTGGGGGTGTCAAGGTGATCGAGGTTAATGGCCACATGGTGATACCAGGGGGGATAGATGTGAACACCTGCCTGATGAAGCCTTACCTGGGCACAAACCCTGTTGATGATTTCCTCCAGGGCACCAAGGCTGCACTTGCCGGGGGCACCACCATGATCAGTGAGTGTGGATGCCACAGTGCATTGTGTAACCACATATTCATTCAAGTACTGAGAAATATTGATCACATTCTGTCCATCTTAACTTATGACCCCTCCCACCTTTCAGTTGACCATGTGACCCCTCAGCCCGGGGACAGTCTGCTGGATGCATTCGAGTGCTGGCAGGAGGCTGCGGATAAGAAGGCATGTTGCGATTACTCCCTGCACGTAGACATCCCCCAGTGGAATGAAACTGTTAAAGATGAGTTGGAGCTCCTGGTGCATGAGAAAGGTACATCATTTTCTTCTTACTCCATGATATTTCAGAGCTGTGGTCATTGCTGTAATACTTCATGTTCTCATGTTTATCCCTATTTTGGACCCGTTTCACAGGAACAATAGGGACTGATTTAGAAACAATTTGGCCCAGTGTTGAATCCTCTTATAGTGAAGTCACAGCGGAAATCCATTGTCCTCATTATGGTGCTGTCATGGTGGCAGGGTATAAATTCAGCTTGTAATCTGTTTTAAGTAAAAAAAATAAATAAATCACTTTTCTTTTGGGGAAGCTACAACATAAAGCAGTAACTGAGCCAAGGCAGCTGCCTGTGTGATCAATTTCTTTCAGAAATAAAGTTGAGAGTTGTAATTCTTTGACGCAGATGCCAGACATAAACAGAAAAGGTTGTAGATCAGGTTCTATATTTTGTAACTAGAAGTTTGCCCTTCATCTTGACTGTATTTATTGCATTTCATGATGCATTATTTCGGCTACACTCGCACAGTTTGTCTTTGTAATCCTTGCTGCCGAGCTCCCTTTTATTACATTCTTGTCATGAATACATCATTTCCACTGTTGTCAGGTATCAACTCCTTCCAAGTGTACATGGCGTATAAGGACGTGTACCAGATGTCAGATTCTGAGGTATGTTTCATACTCACTTATACTGCACTAATGCATTAATGACTAATTTTTTCGTGTCTTTCTGCTCTTTCCTTTCACCATTAATACCTTTTTTGTTTTTTGGACTCATCTCGCCCTCAGCTGTATGAGGCTTTCTCCTTCCTGAAGCAGCTGGGTGCTGTGGTGTTAGTTCATGCTGAAAATGGAGACCTTATTGCTCAGGTAAGTGCTACAAAACCTCTTCAAAAGAAGTCTGACTCACTGTGTGTCTCTTAGTGGCAACTGGCAACCCATAACTCTTGTTACACCATCACAACCCGTTTCTTTACCTTCACCTTTTAGCCTCCAGACACAGCAGTTTACTGTGATGAGAGAACTAACAATATATAATGACTGAACTAAATCACCACCAATCTTTTATCTTTATTGCCCCATGCAACCTCCACTGCAGTTGAAAGATATTCTTGTTACATAACTCCCCAGAGCTAAAGAAAGAGAGAGGGAGAGAGAGAGAGAGAGAGAGAGAGAGAGAGAGAGAGAGAGAGAGAGAGAGAGAGAGGATTAATTCTGCAGCTGCTAGGTATGACAGGTTTATCATAGGCCACCATTGCTGTTGACCGTTATTATACTAATGATGATGATGTAATGGTGATTAAGATGGTGAGGGTGAAGGTGCTGATAATGCTGACAAGCACTGAAGAAAAGTAGTAGTCGTGGTCATGGAGATGACGATCCTTATTAAGGGGACAATTATGACAAAAACCGTGATGTATTTGAAGATAAATGAGGGTAATGGATGATAATGGGAGTGCTGATGAATGATAATGATACACTTGTTAACCAAACTGTAATGGAAAAAGAAAGATGGATGATGAAAAACGTTTAGAAGCTCCAACCCCCTTGAGAACAATGAAATCAAAGAAATGATAAAAAAAAAAAGAAACAGCAGGGGGTTGGGGTCTGGTTTTCTCCAGACTATGCTGTTGGAAGCACAGCAACTTGGCATTCTAGGATTACAGTGCACACTTTTGATAGTGTGACAGACCATGCAATTTTAATTTTACAGGCAAAATATACCAATAAAGGCACTAATACGTTAATCTTGTGGATAAAACATGAAGTACTTTATGTAATGCTGACAGTTATTATAGTGGCTATGAAGATAATTGTTTACATTTGTTTTTTAGGAACAGAGAAAAATCCTCGGAATGGGGATCACCGGACCTGAAGGCCATCCTCTGAGCCGTCCTGAAGAGGTGATACAATTATTGCATACCCCATTATCCACTGATCCATCCATCTATGCATCCATCTATAGGTTTCAATATTTTCGTTACTTCCTGTCAATGCAGCTTGAGGCCGAGGCGGTGTTCCGTGCCATCACTCTTGGCAACCGTGTGAACTGTCCTGTCTACATCACCAAGGTGATGAGCAAGAGTGCTGCCGACACTATCACCCAGGCCCGTAGGAAAGGTCAGCCTCTCTTTCTTTTCATTCTTTTACACATCAGATTCACAATTGTTTCATGTGTCTGTGTCTATTTGAATGACTTCCACTGTTTATGAACATCTCCTTATAAAATCCTGACCATCACTCTCCCACTATCTTACCCTCCAGGTTCTGTAGTTTTTGGGGAGCCAATTACAGCTAGCCTGGCCACTGATGGTTCTCACTATTGGAGCAAGAACTGGGCCAAAGCGGCTGCTTATGTGACCTCTCCACCTTTGAGTCCGGACCCCACAACCCCAGACCACCTCCACACGCTGCTGGCTTGGTACGTCTTAAACCTTTTCAGAAATGGATGCACATGATGCAAACTGAGTAAATGCACTAAAGTCTCATTTTAATGCAAGTCCCCCCACTTCTTCAAGTATGTGATGATAATTCTCTAAGAAGCTTGACGCAATATATAGCCTACAGTATATTTCATGAGCACTGGAACATGTAAAAACTTTTCTAATTAATGCAGAGTGAGGGCAGAAAAGTGCTTAATTTAGCTATAACCTCTGCAGAAAGTGAAATGCAAATCAGCTGGATGACACCAAAGGAGACACCTACAAGGATCTTACTCTCACTGCCTTTAGATAGTAGTTTGGTATTCATACCACAAACAACTCCTAGTGTAATGCACAATGTCAGACCAGCTTGAGTGCAAAAGAAAAACAGATGGAGAGAAGGTGAAGGTGAATGAGGAGAATGAAAGATTAATAATGGATAAAGGACTTGTTTGAATGTCTGTATAAAGTATATGAATATCTTTATTAATGTATAAAGGTAAAATACATGCATGATAGCAAATTAAGTTGTAATTCATGAGCATAAGGAGGGATAAAGTGCCCCAGACCACACCCACCTCAGTTCTCACTTCAAACACACACACACACACACACACACACACACACACACACACACACACACACACACACACACACACACACACACACACACACACACACACACACAGAAATACACAATGCACAGAACATCCTGCTGTACAGTTTTGACTGTCCCCGATTCCATAAATAGAACAAGAGCTAGAATCCTTCATCATATGTTGCCTTGACTACCAACTGCCTTCCTCCTCCTCCTCCTCCTCACTCCTCTTTCACCCTTCATCTGCAACTCCAGCTTCTCAGGGTGGGTCTGTGTTGTCACACTGGTGGTGTGATACTGCTGTTACATTTGAGCTTCTGCTGAAGCGACAGGGTGTATTTTTAGACTCTTTTTCGAGAACAAAAGAACGGAACCTTACCTCGCTTTTCAGTGAGGCCCATTATTTCCATAATAAGCACTGTCATGGCATTTGGATGGTGATCCCAGAGCTCACTATCATAAAGTAATCACTATAATTAACAAAAACCTTAGATGAGAAATTATGCTTACTATAGGTTTTTAACTGATTCATCCTTTTGTATATTCAGGGGTAAAGTGAGTATATACGTTGATTGCTTTTTGATAATGCAGTGGATCTTGCAGCTGCGCTGCAGCATTCTGACTGGTTCAGCTGTCTGGTGTTTCTGCCCCTGGCCACTCCATGACTTGTACTTTAACTCTCATGCTCCATGAGGACACCTGGTGGCTTATCGTGTAAATATCTGTCTTTATGTCTGAATGTGAATATTGTCTTTAACTGATTTTTGAAGCCAAACGCCCTGTAACTGGCCATGTGCTCACAAAGATTGAGCTGCCTGTATTCAAGAGGTCAAGGCATTTCAAATCTCAGCAGGGAAAAATATAACATTTGACAGGTGAATGACTGAAGTGTTCTGTTGATTTTGTGTTGTTTATGTTGTTGGCTTGATACAGTGGGGATCTCCAGGTGGTAGGTAGCGCTCACTGCACGTACAGCACTTCCCAGAAAGCAATTGGTAAAGATGACTTCACCCTGATCCCAGAGGGAACAAATGGAGTGGAAGAGAGAATGGGTTTCGTCTGGGACAAGGCCGTGGTGAGCAAATGAGGACGTGTGTGTGTGTTTCTTTTGTGGAGCGTGAGTTTAGTCTACCTCTGCTAACAACCACTTCTTTGTCTCTTAGGCCATGGGGAAGATGGATGAAAACCAGTTTGTGGCAGTCACATCTACCAACGCTGCTAAAATCTTCAACCTATACCCACGCAAAGGCCGGATAGCAGTGGGCTCTGATGCTGACATTGTTATCTGGGACCCTAACAGCGTCAAAACCATCAGTGCCAAAAACCAGCAGTCGGTGAGAGCAAAAGAAAATAGAAAGGGAGAAGGAAAGGAAAAAGAAAAGGAAGGATGGATAAATTGTTGAATAATATACAAGGAGCAACAAGGTAATTCATCTGATGTTCTGACAATTAAACTGATCTTCAAATACTGCATAAGTTGAGGGAGCAGAAATGCATGAAGGACAGGAGGCAGGAGAAAGGCCGCAGGAGAGACGGTTTCAGATGGGAGATGGTAGTGTGTGGAATAGGTAGAAAACAAAGAGAAAGATCACAGGAGGTTAAGAGAAACCTGAAATGTACTTATTTATTAAGTTGCAATGCAATATTCAGTCTACTCTGGCGTTACTGTCAACAGTATAATGCCATATTGCATAGGTGTGGTTGTATAATAGAAAAGAATAATGCAATACATGCATGAGATTATATCCACAACCACTGATTATTAAGGTTATACGAAAGCGAAAGTTCTCTTACAATTGAGTATGGGATATATCTCGAAAGACTTGGTTCCAAGAAGATCATAAAAAACAATTTTCTTATTTATTTCAAGTGGTATCTGGACATGCAGCTAGGTTTTAGGCTTTTTTTTAGGTATAGGTTCTTTTTAAATGTTTTTCTCAGATTTGTGTTTTTTTTTTCAATCTAAGATTTGAATGAAATACTCATACCATTATTACATTTACAATGACACTGAAATTTCCACAAAAGAGAGTAGTTCCAGTGAAAGCTTTTCACAATGAGGACTGTGGTTTTAATCCTTTGATTGCCGAGAACAAAACAAAAAGTCTTCCTTATTCATATTGGGATGGCATTAGAAATCTTAGTGAATCACATTTCAAAACCTAGACAAATAAAGTCATAGCTATCTTTATGGCCAGATGCCCTCAGAAGTAAGTAAGAAAATATATATATATTTTTGCAATTTACATAAACCAACCTTTTAGATCTCAAGACTATGTATTCAGCAGGATGGCCTTAGAGGTGCAAATTTGCCATGGGCAAAGTGACACAACACAGTGAAAGATATTACACAGTGGGTAACGTATTCATTCTGCTCTGCCACTCTCAAAGACCCTAATCCAGACCGGTGCCGGATTTAGTTTATAATCCCCCTTCACCCCTCAACCATTCTGTGCTACCATCTTTCTACCCATCCCCCTGTATTCACACTGTCGCTCCTCCTATATGCCCCAAGCCTCTCACTTATTCAACCCCCATCTTCTCAACTGCATACCCCATCAATTTTACTGCATGTATTAAGCCTTCTGATACAATGCTTGCTGAAATAGCACAGTGGGCCAAGCCAGTGTAGGGTATCAGTGTTCTAAATGGTGGTGGGGATGAAAGAGCTGTCCCTTGTCAATCCGTGTAATCCCTCTTTTTTCCACATTCTTTGTCTTGTATGTGTGTTATCCTTCTGCACACAGGCTTCAGAATACAACATCTTTGAGGGTCTGGAGTGCCGTGGGGGTCCAGTGCTGGTGTTGAGTCAAGGTCAGGTGGTTTATGAGGAAGGCAAGCTGCAGGTTCAGCAGGGTACCGGTCGATTTATTCCCCGCAAGCACTTCCCAGACCACGCTTACCAGCGTGTTATGTTCAGGAACCAGGTACAGTACACTGATATTTCTGCAGTCATATAGACATTTAAAAATATTTTCCATTAAAAGATTAGACAAGCAGTCAACATCCAGTAATAGTTTCCACATAACTGCACTTCTTCTTCAAAAATACTTTCAAAAATACACACTGATAGGTAAGTGTCAGTTTAATTTGGTTTTCTGTGGTTTATTGGCAAGATTCTAATATATTTATAAATACAACATGTCAGACTTTGTTAGACATTGACTGATAACATCTTGGACTTATTTCCATTGTTGTCCCTGGTGTTTTTACAGTCCACAAACCATTTTTTTTAAGATGGATAGAGGTGATTAAGAAATATTAGAAAAAAGGGACCTAAAAAACTAAAAAAATGAATCGTATTAACAATTGATAAATTTTTTTCAGGAAGCAGAACAGGTAAAAGGTATCTTAGACACCCAAAAGAAAAAAATCATCATCATCATAAAAGCCAACAGACAACTGTCACTTACCAAGCTCTAACTTTTGTTGTGCATCGTTACGGTAGGAAAACTGAAGCAAGAATGTAGCTTCACATTTGATCATAAGCTATAAAGTAAAGGTAAATAATGTATTTAAACAATATTTAAACAATATAAATATACTGGTTTTACCATGCCAAAAATAACTGTAACTGATGAGTTACAGCGATTTTGCTTCTGAGGAATGACTAATAGCTTAGCCTTGCGTTTGTGTCTCTGTTTTCTATCCAGATGAAGGGAAAGGAGGCCGTTACTCGTGGGATGTATGACGGCCCTGTGTATGATGTGGTCCCAACCCCCAAATATATTACTCCTGCTCCATCGGCCAAAAGTTCACCCACCTCTCACCAACCACCACCAATACGCAATCTTCACCAGTCCAACTTCAGCCTGTCAGGTAACAGAAACAATATATTTGATAAGTTTTAAAATCCAATGATTTCATTAATGTGTTGAATGTATACTGAAGGTTCTGAATTAAGTAGTTTTCTAATATTTAAGTAAATCAATGTAATATCTTAATTTTGTTCCAGGGGCACAGACTGATGACAATGTCCCTCGTCGGTCTGGCCACCGCATTGTAGGACCCCCCGGTGGTCGCTCCAACATCACCAGCCTTGGCTGAACACCTGTCTTTGCACAAAGTGTGGTTGTGGGACTTCACCTCTTGAGTGTGTGTGAGTGTATGTGTATGACTGAGAGTGCGAGCACACTGGCATGAATGAATACCTTTGTATTTTTTTAGTACAATGGTGACATGCTCTTTTGATTTGTATCAGTTTGCCTTGAGTCCATGGTCACAGAGATGAAGCACATTAATGCTTCCAGTTTTAGAAGAGTGTGATTTACAATCAACCAAGTCGTTCAGAAATATGAAAAACTCACAATCGGGGCACTCACTCACACACATAGATCTGGTGTTGGACCCCCTCCAAGCACCCAAATGTGACTTCAGTGTTATGTCATAATGTTATCTCCTTTACCGTGAGCATGACTTCCTCCTTATTCTTCCTCAAATTCCACGTCTTACTGTGTGGGTCTGCTCAGACATGGTGCTCCTTTCCACCCATCTGGTGGACAGCTGAAGAAATAACAGATTTCTCCTGCATCTGTTTTTCAACATCTTCGCAATATTTGTTTCAATGTGGCTCAAGTGGATCAGTTATACATATTGCATGAACACGTCTTTAGATGTTGCACTACTTGTGGTTTATTGTTACAATTGAGGAACACTTATAATTGTACTCAAGGCACAGCTGTATTCAACAACACAAACATATTCTTATACTGGTAAATATATGCTTTGAACACAAAATGACATACACTGTGGATAGAGCCAGCTGTTACTAGGTTCAAAACACATTAATTCATTTTAACATTACTGTGAACTTCAATAAAAGCAATGCAACTTCCTCTCCACCATCAGATACTATTATGCAAATGTGTCAATACTCTATAAAGTGTGAAAGTAGATGAAACAAATACAAAAACAGCTGCTGAAAAGGGATGCAAAATGAATTTCTAGATGGTTGTACATCCAGAATAGAGTTTCACAGTAAAGACTTTATGATGTGTTTGATAGTTTTTTCTGCCAATCGCTCATGCCAGAAATAGATCTTTGTTGTAATGACATGCTCAACTCACTGCTGTAAAAGGGCTTCAGCTCCCACCCCTGCTGTTTGAAACTTCACTAAGAATCTTTTTAAGCTGTTTTTATTTCATTTTATTGATTCTGGATGTTTTCTTGGTAGATTTAGTGTTTCTATACCGCTCTGTTTTGTTGCTGTTGTCTGGTGTCTCCAATGGAACCACTAATGATCAATAAAGACTTGACTGTTGCAAAATACGATGGTTAGACAAACATTCCTGAGTTTAATATCAGTGTAACACAACTAATATTACGTGTGGCTCCGACTGTAATTGCACGTCCTAGCTCATGCCGTGTCTTTGCTGAATTTCGCTGGCAAAAATAATTAGTGCAAGAGCTTCAGTTATGGCAGTATGGCTTTCACACATATCACGCCAAAGGAACACATCCATCCACCCAAGAGATATAATCACATAAAGCAAAATTCCACTTCAATTCAACTTCAAAAGCCTGTGCTGTGTTCATTTTGCAGCATTATTTTTTCTTTTTCTCTAAGAGACAAGGGAATGTAAAGTTGCGTGCTGTGAAAACTCAAAATACCTTAAAAGCTGTGGAAGAAGAACAATGTAATCAGGTGATTTTGAGGGTCACTCTGACCACAAGGAGCGACATCCATTTCATGAAAATGGGTTAAGTGTGTGACAAACATGAATTACGTCTGATGCGGGAATAAATTCTTATTTGAAATGCGTTTAAGCTATACGCTTGGGTTGATGTACATAACAGCAATAAAGCTAAACATTACCCTAACACATATTATATGTGTATAATAATTTGTAGGGTTTTATAGGGTATTATAGGGAGAAAAAAATAATTGAATGAATAGTTGAAATGGAAGTGGACACAGATGATAACTAAAAACAGTGATATGCAACCTCAGGAGCAAATATTACACTGTGAATGAAATTACAATTTTTATGGATCAGGACTGAATGTAGGCTATGAGGTTATAAAAGCTTTGTGGCAATTTAGTTCAGTGTCTGCTTATAGCCTCATTTCAGAAATGCATAAAGGACTGCTCAGACAAATTGAACTGAAAAGTACTAAAATGAAATCATTTTGTATCTGTTGGGTAAATAAATGAACGGACAGCAGAGGGACTGATTGTCACTTCTTCCTTCCAGCATAAATATTTAAGTGAAAATATTTAATAAGATTGATCAGTCAGCTGGAGAACCAATTTAAAATGTACTGTCATTACAAAGCACTAATGGTTACCAAAATGAAAATTGAAATTTAGCCATTAAGACACTTTTTTCATGTTTACTTGCTTTTCAGGTGTAGGACATTACATTTTGTGTAAGGAACAGGATCCTTAATAAGATTACACACTTTCTACTTTACAGTTATGCTGTAATGTTCAACTAATTGTTTTTAATTTAGTAGTTATACTAATTCAATATGTTACTTGAGCAGCTGTAAAATGTCTTTTTTAAATGTTTTTGTTTGTAAATGTGAAGGGTCATGACACAACAGAGCCTCTGGCCATAACTGCAATGCAAACGATATTATCATGCACATTAAACAACAGACTTTGTCATTTTGCCCTTCCAACTGTGGACCGGTTAATTGAAACAGAGACTAAAAGAATCACTGGTGGTAGCGAAGGAGTGAAGAGCAATGCCAAAGATCTGGATGGATGTGACATGGAGAAGGACTTCTGATAAGCCTAGCGGAAGGACCCCTGGGTGCTGAATGTGATGAGGACTGAAGGTGAATGGGGTGGACTGAAATGACAACTGACAAGCAGAGAGAGGAGCAGTTTTAAATTTGGACAACCAACATGAAGATTGGTTCACAGGGAAATGATAGGTTTAACCGAAAAAGTGAAACGCCCACCCTCACCTGATTTAGCTGGGGAAAAGAGAGGGAAAAAGAGAGGGAGAGAGAATGACTGGGCAGGATGATAGTCAGTCTTCCTGACTGAACTTCAGCTAAGCTTCATTTGTGCCAGTGACGGCATCAGGGACTGTACAAGTGTATCTGTGCTAGTATGGAGGAGGTCAGCAGAGGGCGTTCTGAGGCTATAAGCCCAACTGTAAGGCAGTTAAAGGGGTAATATGAGGTTTTCAATCATTAAAGTGGCAGATGAGAGACGTTTACTCATGGTGGACTTACACTGATCAGCCACACATTATGACCACTGACGGGTGAAGTGAATGACACTGATTATCTCATTATCATGGCACCTGTCAGTGGGTGGGATATATTAGGCAGCAAGTGAACATTTTGTCCTCGAAGTTGATGTGTTAGGAACAGGAAAAATGGGCAGTGTGAGGATTTGAGCGACCAAATTGTGATGGCTAGACAACTGGGTCAGAGCATCTCCAAAACTGCAGCTCTCGTGGGGTGTTCCCGGTCTGCAGTGGTCAGTACCTATCAAAAGTGCTCCATGGAAGGAAAAGTGGTGAACCAGAGACAGGGTCATCGGCAGCCAAGGCTCATTGATGCATGTGGGGAGCAAATGCTGCCCGTGTGGTCTACTGTAGCTCAAATTACTGAAAAAGTTAATGCTGGTCCTGATAGAACACACAGTGCATCACAATTTGTGGTCTGATGAATCACATTTTCTTTTGCATCTTGTGGATGGCCCGGGTGAGTGTGCGTTGCTTACCTGGGGAAAACATGGCACCAGGACGCACTATGTGAAGAAGGCAAGCCGACGAAGGCAGTGTTACGTGATGGGTGAGGTTCTGCTGGGAAACCTTGGGTCCTGCCTTTCATGTGGATGTTGCTTTGATGTGTACCACCTACCTAAGCATTGTTGCAGACCATGTACACTGTTTCACGGTATTCCCTGATGGCAGTGGCCTCTTTCAGCAGGATAAAGCGCCCTGCCACAAAGAAAAAATGGTTCAGGAATGGTTTGAAGAACACAACAACGAGTTCAAGGTGTTGACCTGGCCTTCAAATTCTCAAGATCTTAATCCAATTGAGCATCTGTGGAATGTGCTGGACAAGTCAGATCCATGGAGGCCCCACCTCACAACCAACAGGACTTACTATGAGTTGGTCCCAGATATAGCTCAACTGTCAGGGCTGTTTTGGCGGCAAAAAGTGGACCTACACAATATTAGGCAGGTGGTCAGAATGTTATGGCTGATTGGTGTATGTTTATTGTTTAATGTAGTGTTTTTGTATAAAGAGACTGTAATGTAGTTTAGGTGCAGTGTGTACATGTCAGTGTTTAATGTTATTGTGTATACTCACTGTTTAAACTCAAGTAAATAGTAAATCATAGTCTAATAGGCAAATTACAATTTTGATTAATATAATGAAACCTTTGGTGTTGATATATAATGTATGTTTCAGCTTGTTATCAGTTTGAACATGATTTCACTGAACGTGTCACAACACTGTATATAATTAATTTTTCCGCATCTGTAATATATCTACACCCATCTGGAATGTTTCCTTTTATTGTAGTCCTTGACAATAACAGCTAATTTACCTCTCTTAATTTCATTTGGCAGAGATTGGCATAACTTGTTTTAAAGTGTTTTCTCTAAGGAAAACTCTTTAGTAGATGAGTTTGTTAGAAAATGTGTTTTTTTTTTTTTTATATGTACACTCCCAATCTTTCCTTACACACAATGGAGCAACTTTCTAATTCTACATCATGATTACAAAGATTTTCAGTGTACATCTGAAACAAGGAGGATTTTAAATTATTTGTAGCAGATATGGGTGCTCTGTAAACATGACAAAATGCCTGCATGCTCTAACGCATTGCAGACTGGTTATAGCACATAGTTTAAAATATCTGCAGATATGTGATCTTCCCAGTGAAACCTCTACTAGCTTGAGATTTTTTGTTTATTCATAACATACTGGCTGTGTATGTGAAAGTAACACTTTGTTGTTTCTGCTACAGATGAACTGATTCCAGACAACATCACCTTCACAGAGATCAACAGAGACCTGCATGCTGCCGCTGCCATCTGCTCTGGGAGCAAACCAAAGGGATGTAATATTGAGGTTGTGAGACTGGAATTATGCAAGTTTTCCATTTTCTGCAGCAGGTCATGAAATCACAGAAATGGGAAACAGTGCAAAACAATGGCTGTGTGTTCAGGGTATACAGAAGTTTGAACAGGTGCCATAACAATGCAGAGGTGTCTCATCCCTTGAAAGGAACGGGCTGCTGTTTGGCAGCAGAGGGCCCGACTGCATCCAGGCAAATTACTGAGCCAGCTGTGCTGTTCTTCCACGACTGGTGGTCCCTCAGGTCTCAACTGTGAATATCTGAGCTGCATCCAGCTACTATGCAATAAAAAAAAAGAAGAAGTTGTATTTCTCCCCAGAATGCGGTTAAGTTGTGAATAACATCCAATCAAAAACTAACAATAAAATCTATTTACCTTTAATAGATATTTGATAAATGTATTAGCATTTCAAAAGCTGGAGCTTTCCCTAGGGACTAGAAACCTTGGGAGGAACTACTGCAGGGACCAGGGTCTATAATAAGTTCCAAGGACATTACTTTACACCCCCATGTTCAGGGCTTGTGGCACTGAACATTTCTGATCGGTTGAGTGCATGCAGCATTTTATTTCATTTTTTTCTCTATATTTATTCCTTGTGCTTTAACACATTCACATCCACAGGTCCAAAACTGCAGTTGGTGTCTCTGAACACCACAGTTGTCTTTAGGTCCTTATGAAATCTTGTTCACATCTTTCATTTACCTCATGATGTTTTTTTATTGAGGTAAAAAAAAAAGACATCTACATAATTTTATCGACTATTCGACTGCAGCCTCACTGTTGTATAGCCATGTGCAAGAATGACGTGTTCATTCATTTTTCACTGTCAACAATACATTTCCTGGTTCATTTCAGTGATGAAAAGCAACATTTAATATGTAAAAATCTGAAACACAAGGCAAAATTGAAATTGGTTACAATTAGCTCTTAGAGAGTGTTGCACTGTCGATAGTTGTTTAGGTTATCTTTGTTCCAACATCATTCTTATTGTAAAGATTTACTATGTTTGACTTAATTGATGAAATACATTATCGACTCTCTTTACCTGATACATTTTAAAGTATTTTAAAAGAATAAATTTTGCTACAAAGCTAACAGATGAAATCAACTAGAGGAAACATGCTGAATGGTATTCTGGTATTCAACTTTTGTCCAGTTGGTGTCCATGTTGAGCTTTCTTAAAAAGTCACTACTGTTCTTTAGGCAGGCTTAAAGTGTTCTTACCCATAAATTTGAAGAAAAAAGCCTCTCACCTTACTGCAACTAAAACAAAAACACTACTAAGTTCATTATACTAGTACTATTTACTTATATAAGTAATTACGAGTTTCAAAATTATAGCCTCAAGCTGCCTAATACCTACCCACCAATCACCACTGTCACAACTGCAGCTTGAAGCTGTCACTTATCTACACAGAAGCCAAAAACTTTCTCAATTAGTAGTTAAACCACACAACAACTGCAGAGCTGTGCACTCATTGAGAAAAACAACAAGAGACTGAAGCTGAAGAATGATGTTTGTCTTTTAGAAGCCTAAAGTCATCAACTATCGGCCAATCAGCTGATGGGACACACCTCTGCAATCACTTGAAACAGCAAATCACATAGCACCTGCAGATCAGCCCACACACACACACACACACACACACACACACACACACACAAATACGCGACACACACATACATACAGGTCTTTATTATGTTCTGAGGACCACAATCTCACACTTACCTGTGAGGACAGAGAAGACAGAGAATTACACCCCAACTCATCAAATAACATGAACCTGGAGAACAATGGGGGAAATGGACAAATGGAAAAGTACCTCTCTCTAATAGTGTGAAATTCCAGTTTCTCATTGTTGTATTGTGGAAAATCAAAAAGATTTGGAAATCCAATATTTAGAAATAAATGGATATCCAAATTTCACTTGAAACATGGATAGAACTTAATGCTTAAAATAAAATTCATTAAAGTCGTATCAATTTGGCTATTGTTGACAGCACATAAATGCGTTCACTCAAAATGTGACATTAAACATCCAGTGTGTAGAATTTAGTATCATCTAGCAGGGTAGTGGCAGATCCCGACTTAATAGTGCCCCTATCTGATGCCAGTGTTTGGTTTGTCACAAGATATTTTCAAGTTTCAGGTTTATTTAGCCTTTTCTAATTAGAATTATAAAGTCCTCATGTTGCCGTAAAAGCATTGTCACCGACCACTCCGAAACAAATATATTTTATATATCTTAGTGGTATAAAAAACAAGCTAAAAGTACATTTCAAAGTTTACAGCTTTTATCACCCCATAATTTTAAGAAAATTAGGGCAACTTAGTTTTAATTGGATGCAGCTTTAATTCCTTGTGTACTTGTAGGTTGATACATACACATCCCATCCTGCTAAAGGATATGCTTTCATGTAAAATCATGTTCTATATGTGTTATTTCCTGCTATTCGCTGATGGCACAGCTTTGATGAGTTCAGGCTGATGTGACCATGAAAAGATGAAGAGACATAAATGACAGCCTACGGAGCAAGACAGGGAGGATCAAATCCTGCATCAACAACCGCCTGGCGTATCAACGAGAAAGAATGTTTACAGCTCTGCTGAAAGACTTTCTTGAACAGAGGAACACAGCACTGACAGAATTGATCACATCTGCAATGCTTTATGCTCAGCTATACAGATGCTACAGATGTTTCTTTGGCGTTGGAGGGTTGCAGCACCCTGCTATAGATGTTAACTGACTGGACATCAGAAAACATTTTATAATAAGCACAAATGAGTAAGATATAGATATTTCGACATATTACAAGATTATGTCTTTTCACTTTGAAGCCATGTGCCTGAGGTTCTCTCTCTGTCTGCATGTAAAAAGGCAATTCACTTCAGTTCACTTTCACTCAGAAAAGAAGTCTCTTTAAGCCCCTGAAAGCATCTGACAACTCCAAAGACCATTTGATACACTGGACAGTGTGAGAGCAGGATAACATTCTGAGGTTTACTTCACCAGGCGCCTGCCTTGCGACATTTTCCTCTGTCTTTGTGAAATCAATAAAATGTACATCCACTGGGTCTGTCTCTGGAATGTAATTAAGAGTTCAAAGAAACTGACGTCCTGTTCTTGCAGTGCAGATAACTCCTGGTCCATTTATCTGCTGAAACAGTGATTTATTTACAAAGCCTTTTATGGACACCACTTATATGAGATGACTTACGGATAGAAGTTGATTGATATGATACCTGATGCTTTTGGTGTTTCAGAGAAGGTTGCTAATACCTTTTATTGTGTGGTTTAATGATTTTTTCCCCTTTTATGTGTGTTTTTACGACTTTATTGCAGGCGGCAGAACAATTGGTCCTGTGGGGATGGTAGTGTCTGGACTTTACTTTCCTGAAGACCTAAAACTGTGGTCAGTAATTCATATTTTGTTGTTGAAAACAGACTTTTATTGGATGTAACACATGCTGCCATTTTAATACAAGTGATTATACTAACTACACATAATGAGGACACAAATTATATTGCCTTAGAATCCATAAATTGACATTTAAACTAAACCCTAAATCAAATGGAACATTGTTGTAAGCTATCAGCCTGGAAAAACACAATTTATCAATTTCAATCCTTTTCTCAAACATTTCATTCAACCTGTGATGTGAATACTAAGTTGTAATTGTTTGGAAAATCGAATTAGTAGGTGAGTGATGGGCCTGTGACTAGTACAAAGTGCAGGCCGACCTCTTGGCAGATTTTGCTTTTTGGTTGTTGTGATGTTGAAGTTAGTAGGTAAATGAACATTAAAATATGTTTGATTTATTGTTAATGGCGGTTACATGAAATGAATGACTACCACAACTACTTTATTTTATCCCAGTATGGTTGATGCATAGAACATCCAAACCATTCAGGCAGCCACAGCTCCCTCACTTTTTCTCAGATTTTCATTGAATCACACCTACAGTACGGTAAATGTATTATTCACCTACTAGTCATTTTTATATCTGATATGATATAAATTGTGAAATACGAAGAGCCTTCTACTCATAAATGATAATTTTCCAGATTGTGTCACATTAAACCTCTTTCCATTTTATTACAAAGGAATAAGCATGTGAAGCCACATTCTCTGCAATAAATTAAATTGGCAGCTGTATCTTGCAGCTGTTACTTCAAAAGAAATTGCCTTTAACTGAACATGTAAAGAGATGTATTCTTAGCTCTTCAGTATTGGCTGCAGTATATTAAGCAAAACTGATTTCTTGTCCTTCAGCTTTTCTATTCCTATCTTTCACAAGGACCAAAATGAATTTGAAACAAAGGAGAACAGCTCATATCTTGTGCCAGAAATCTAAAGTAATACTGACTCATGACCACACGGTGTCAGTGTTGCATACTGGACAAGACGAAACACAGACTGCGGGACTTTTTTTTGACATTTTGAGTCCTTCACACTAATCTGTGAAGCAGTTAACACCTCTGAAGCGTTTTCCGATAAGTCTAAGTCCAAATTGCCCTCTACATTTTATAAGTTTTCTCGCAGCAGGATCCAGTTCAGAAAATTCAACTTTCAAAGATAAAGATGATAGATCGTGCCACATTTTAGTGATACTCTAGAAATATATTCTAGTCAGCACGCATGTCAGCTTGGTGCAAATTGACATTACCCATTAAAATAATGGGTGTCAAGGTGTCACTCTGCTAAATGGGAGGATTTTGGTTTTGTTGGATGGTTTAGTAATTGAGCTTAATGGTTCATTCTTCACCTTGGGAACAGAAGATGTCAATACGATCACCACTCAAGGTCCACTTATTTTAGAGCTTTAACTGTATCACATTCTTCATTGGCAGATTAAGTTTGTTCTGTTGTCATGGAAATGTTGGTTTTAACATCCACAATCAAAAGCTCCTGAACAAGCAAGTAAGTGGAGATCATTTTGTCACCGGTTTGGTACCTCTGTCTAAGGAGGCTTGCTTTAGGTTGTAAATGTTAGTAAGGCATGAATAAAGGGTCACTTTATAATTGTTGGTCACCTACAGTTTTAAGTGTTAATCATTAATACAGGGATTCTACAGTCTGCTGTTGTAAAAATTGTTGATAAATAGATTTTGGTCTGGATGCCCACAGCCCTTTTCCAGGAGCAAAATGGTTGAGGAGTCTTCTTAATGAATGGAAGAGTGACTTAAAAAGAAAAAGCAAAATTCATGGAGGAGGATTTCCCAACCTCATACCCTAAACGTTTTTCTTTCTTAATGGCTTGAAATGGATCGATAAACCATTATTTGGTAATTTTATTAACCATTAATTGCAGCTTATGAACCCTTTGTAAATGGTGCACACAAATAGGTACAAACATTTATTTTGTGCTCACCACAACCCGTTTTGTTTAAGTGTTCCTGTGTGTAGACCCTTTAAGTGGTCATCTTACAGTTTCTTATGGAGTCATTATAAGTAACAACTATATTGTTCATCTCATTGTTACTGAGTGAAATAATCTTCAGAAAGTCATCAGACAAACAAAAGTGTTTAAAGTTTTTAATGTCAAAGTCAAACTTTTACATGATTCATCTTCGTACCAAACCATTCGTCGACAGCTCCTCTTCTTCCTCGTCATAGCAAATGCAATTAGTTCATTATGTAATTACAGGAAGGGAGCAGCAAAAAACAGAGCCAGCCCCATCATAAAAGAAAACAAAGAAAAGGAAAATAAAAATAACAGTTTTTTTCTCATTTTTTCTCAAGTGCAGATTTGAAGACCTTAAGAAGCATGCCATTGTCTGTTATGGTTTCCAGTTGCCTGTTCTACAGTGTAGTTTTATCTGTACATGGCTATAAGGGTAACAGCACGAGGGGGATGACAGGTACATAATGTGCGCTGAAGTGTCTGTTTTTAAAAATGTCTTGATTAGTGGGTGATAGATCTCAGACGTTAAGCTCTTCTCTGTCTGTCTCCCCTCTCTGTTTTGCAGAAGACTGAAACATATTCATGTTTAAACGTGCAGTATAAAAAAGATACACACCCACACAGATTCATGTACAGCAAGTTCCCTTAAATCCCAGTGGGAGAGCTTGAAAGGTGCTATAATGGAACTGCCTTAAAACAGCAGTTTGAAGCAATATCTGCCACTTTGAAGAGGCAAGGCTGTGTCAAGAGTCTCTTTCCAAAACTGACAAACTGGACTTCAGTTCTTCAAGACCTTTCTGCCGTCCAAGGGATTGAGACACACTTATCTCAACTATTTTTCCCAGAGGAAGAGCATATGTCCTTCTGTCTCTCAGTGTATATACCCTGTTGTGATTGTTTTCACCAATCCCTTTTTAATGTGAACTCTCCGTCAACAGATTAACTCCATGTGTTGGGCCTCGAGTTTCGTTACATCCTCAGCACAGTCCATCAATAACAGAGCTCTGTAAACAGCCATGTTGGGGATTTGGGGGTAATGAAGGCTTAGAGAGTAAGTACATCAGTGGTCTAAAACAGGCTAAAGGGGGTCAGTCACAGAGTTGTGAAGCTGAAGGTATATACAGGTGTACAAAATGTAATCAAACACATACTGTAGAGGATACCCATTTCTCAGCCTGATTAATTTACATGTCCTCTACTGTAATTTTACATTGTAAAATTAATGTAGAGGACATGGTACGTACTACTTTACTGCCTCCACACATTGAGTTATCTTTCAGTGAGGGGACAGTCAAGCAGCAACAGTGTATGGGTTTGTGTTAGTTAAAAAGATAAACACCGTCACACGTCTTACCTGAGTGTTTTGTTCTCCTTTCTGACTAACTCTATGCTCTACAAGGATCTATGAACTTAATTGTGGCACATCCTTAACAAGCAAGTCTCCTTCGCCTCATCTGATCCAAAACAGCCAGAAAAATGAAGAGACACACTTACTGGCAATTTCCAGCAGTGTTACATTCGCCTATCCAGACGTTAATGAGATCAGTGCAGATCAAGGGAAGAGAAGAGAGGAGAAAGGAAACTCATTAAGACCACAGGGACGACCTAACCCTATTATCCCTATCACACCACTGAACCACACACTGATGATGGGAATTAAGATGTGCTGGCCTCGATCCACACCCACTCTTCAGCCCAGTGCAGCAGAGTGTGTCTGGAGTCGTGCTGTAGCTGCTGGGAAGGACGAATGTGAAGGAGTCTGTTATCTGTGAGGTTCAGCACAGCAGTATGGGCGTGTTCAGGTCGGCACTGTGTGGTAAAAAGGGTGCAGCAGAACCCTGTGCTCCCACTACATTGTGATCTTTTTTGTTACAGCCTGCGGCACCCTTCGTGCCAACTCTGGGCCGTGGAAACTGAGAGAAAGGCCCAAGGTTACCCCAAAGTTGCACAACAATAAAGAAGGAACAGTGTAATCCACTGAAGCTAACTCCCTTGCTGCCATCATTATCTCCATTTCCCCCGTAAGCACACACATATAGTACAGATGTATCCAAATAGGCGTGGTATCCAAAAAGGCGTGTGGTTTAAAAAAGAGAAAAAAAGTTAGCATTGTCTTTCTTTCATGCAGAGTCCTTTTTTCTTTTCCTTTTTTTCTTACAGAAATTTGGTTTTTCTATGAGTCCTACTTACAGTATGCAGAATATCTTATATTCCCACATTGTCTTATCATTACATACAGTAGATGTCATGTCTGAAATTCCCTTTAATGTAGCCTCACACATCAGTCAGAGAGATGAGTAATTATTTAAATACAATTCATGTTTAAATACTGGCTGGAGAGGAGCAGGCAAAATGCTACAGCTAGTTCAATGACAGGAAATATGTTAAAAAATTATGATTAAGAGCACATACACACATAGTGCATATGAATTGCGCACATCCTAAAATGGGTTTGTGTTTCTACTTATGTTTTAATACGCTGTATGTTTGTGTTTGTGTGTGTGTGTGCTTAATGTTTTCTGTATGAAAGTTAATGCAAATTATTATATACTTTATGTTACACGGCCACTGAATCATGTCATAAACTGTGGCCCTATGCATGTTCACATTCTGTAAATGCACTGTATGAGTTTGTGTTTACATGCTTAGGTCTGTGTGTGTAAGTGCGTGCATGCGTGCATGTGTATATGTGTGTGCATGTATGTCAAGAACATTTATGATACATGAACACTGTTAGGATACTGCAGGTATGTAGCGACCTCAGCACCTCAGTCTACTCTGAAACGGTGGACCCCAGCAGAGAGATAACACTGCCGTTTTATCAAATACACACATACAATATATACATACAGACTGGGTGTGAAGGCAAAATAATAAACACATATTTTCACACACGCTGGAATACTGTGGCACTACTGACACTCTATGAGAACCTTGTGTTCTGAATGGTTACATTTGATTACTTTAAAAAAAAAAAAAAATCGGTCTTTTCACATTGTTGCAGTTTGTTCTGAATCATTTATGTTTTTAAAGAACGATACCTGATTTTAGAGATCAGCACATTTTTTTCCTACCGTGTAACTGTACAGTGACCACACTTCTGTTGGTGCTTTGATACTCTGTTTATGACTTGTTAAGATTTTCACAGGATTAGCAGTTTGATTGGTTAATATCCCCGTCTTGTGTTACGATAAGAGTTGATTAGGCATTAGAAGGTTTGATTGGTTGATTGATTCCAAATAACTCAATCAAAGACCCGTTACTGCTTTTTGTCTATTTTCACTGGATACGATCTCAGTGGTTTTTTTTCAGCAGATTGTTCACAAGTTGAGTCCAAATCTTGTTTGCTGCAGCCTCAGTGAAAGTTTTTTTGTGTATGATGTACTGAGGCATTTATAGCATCAGTTTTTACTTAGTCTCAAACTCTCTCTTCTTCAGACAGATCCCTCTGTGGTAGAGGGTCAGGCATGCATTGGATTCAGGTAAAAAGAAGAGATGAAGTTGTCCTCCTCCACATGGACATAATAAGATCTTTGCCTGTAGGCAACTTTCACTAGTAGTTAAAAAAAGACTTTTTTTTAGAAAGTACACCTGGTCAGAGCTCCCCAAAGAGTTGATCCATCACTTGCTTAAGCTTAAGTGCCTATAAATATTAGTCAGAATCCAAAAGTTCCAATTTGATATACAGCTTTTCTGACATTTTCACATCTTCACAGGTTTAAGAGGCCTTCCAAACTAATGACCCGCCAGACAAGTCTTAACCCTCCCTCTTTTTCAGAAAAGGGAGCGGTGTGGTGATGATTGCTCCATTCAAGGCTGTCACAGGTAGACCTCGCGGCGTGACAATGTGAGGCAGGACGTGGTCTTGTAGTCCCCTCCTGTCCGCGTCAGTGGTATGACCTCAGGTGGGTTCTGGCCTTCTCCTCCTTCGTCCTCTTGCTGGCGCCTCCCGAAGCCTGCGCTGCTAAATGTGTCATAGGATGCCGAAGTCATCTTGCGGTTAAGGAGGTTACGGTTGTGATCGCCCATGTTCCTATTGCGGTCTCCTCTACCCAGGGTGCCGAGAGGATCCCCGTTGGCTAAGGGTAATCTTTGACCTTCTCCGCCGACAACCACCCCGGGTTCTGAGCTCCCTGCACTGCCAGCGCTCTCGCTGTCACTCTCATGGTCGTTACCACGGAGATTGTTGTTATCGTCTCCGGGGGCGAAGGTGGAGAGCCGTGGGGGGTCGCTGCCGTGGCGCTGACGCTGGCGAGGTGAAGGGCGGACGGGCATCCAACAAGTGTCAGAGTGACCAAACTCATCACATTCCCTAGTACACTTTCCTGTCAGAGCTACATCTGGCAGCTGTCTGGCATCTAAACATACAAAAGAGACAAAAAAGAGAAAACAAATGAAATTTTTGCTGCCTTCATTTGATTGTTTCAAGTGATACAGTGACAGGAAATATAGGGAGAGAAGGGTGTGATATGCACCGATCAGAACAGAATTGGGGATGCTGCAATTGTATGTGTTCTTACAACTAGGCCACCAGGACGTCCCAAGAAGAGACAATTAAACAAGAAAAGAAAGCAGATGGATAGAGTTTAACAGGAAGGAAGACGAGAACAATGGGTAAAAAAAACACGACAAAGGTTATAAGGGAGGGGATGGAAGGAAGAAAGAAAAATGCTGCTTGAGCAAAATGGAAATTGCTGACTTCAAAAGAACGTTTAAAATAATCATAGCTGTGCTCAGCATTACATAAAAGGTGAAAGGTGAGTTCAAGACAAACAACTATTGAGGCAAAAGAGATAAGTAGCAGAAATTCGAATGACAAATATACATTTCTTTACATGTAAAGACAAGCTTAAATTACATATCAGCCCTATTAAATCCCATGAGTGATAGGTTCAAAAGGTTAGTGAGGCCACCTGGGACTGATATTCTACAAGGTAAAGTGTCAAAGGCTACGGCCATTATCTATGTAAGCCAGTTATTTATGAATTAATAATGCAATAATGTTAAATGCAGACAGGACTTACAGAATAATGATAGATTAGGTAAATGTGACTTTCCTGCCAATTAGAGAAACTGTGCCGGTGTCGTGTTACAGATAGTCTAAGGTAACGTAATACATTCCATACACATCTAATTATGAGCAATTGAAATCAGCACAGTCATTCGCTGTTTGATTTTTTAAAATTCTGCTTTACTTGAATTAAATCACAGAAGTTACATATTTCTGTTGTATCCTGAAGACTAATTCCAGTTTTGTCTCCTACGTGCAGCAGCAGCAGCAGCAACAGCAGGAAATTCACTTGAAACTAAACAAGCACATAATTATACAGTATAATTATAACCAACGCAATAAATTCTCTGTTCAATTTCTCTCTCCAACTGACCGTGAAAAAAATTAAATAAAATTCTTAAACACCACACAATCCTCAAGATTTCACACATTGGTGAAAAGCAGCATTGAAACCACAAGTCTTTCACCAAAGTCATAGTGACCTTGGTATGCTGCTGCTGTTCCAGCTCTAGCGTGAACATATACAGAGGAAAGAGGAAAGAAAAGCCTTTTCTGCCTCGACAAAGACCCGGTAGTAAAAGGTAAAAATACAATTTTGTTGGTGAAAGGGAAGACTTGGGCTGCTGATTGATGGCAAGGCCATGGAGGAGCCTTTGGGACAACATACTGCTACACATTAACTTTTCTAAAGAGCTCTTCACATAACGCACACAGGACAATTGCTTCATTCTATAAAACATATTCCTGAGACCTTGACCGCAGGTGCCTGAGTGTGTGTACACACTGAGTGTGTGTCTAATCAGAACCTTTACAGAAAATAGCCTTGAGAAACAAGGAAAAACATTTTATTGGCTGCTGACTGTATGATTTGTGTGTGTGTGTGTGTGTGTGTGTGTGTATATGTGTGTGTGTGTGTGTGTGTGTGTGTGTGTGTGTGTGTGTGTGTGTGTGTGTGTGTGTGTGTGTGTTTGGCTGCTCTGACCATTCTCCACATGCTCCTCTTCTCCCACACTGCCCTCTGGTGTGGTCCTCTCGTAGCCTTCCTCGGGCAGCGGAAGGGCTCCCAGCCGCGGCCCTGATGAACTCTTGCTGCTCGGTGTCTCGGAGTCCTCCAGGCCACTGTCATAGCAACCGCCGTCCTGGGGCTGGCTGACTACCGAGAAGGTCACCCGACGAAGGGTCCCCTGCAGGGAACATACACACACAATATGGGATTAATCATCCAGGATTCCTAATCTGAGATTCTAAATCTGGGGATTTGGCTGGGGGGCAGGGGTCTGCAAAGACATATTGAGATTATCTGATCGTGTTCGCCTTGATTATGAGCTTAGCTGCTACAATGCAGGGTAATAGTCATCAACCAATCACGCCGTCTTTCAAAGTTTTCAGTTGGCTTTTAATCCCAGTTTAGATTAATGCTGCTGGACATGGCTGATGTTTACAAACCTCTGGCCTGCCTGAAGACATTTATTTTTCATCTGGAATAGATCCCAGTAGTCCACTCTCAAAAATACCTACTTGGTGCTCTACTGAAATAAGTGAAGAATGTTAAATGATAAGTCGAGTGAGCGGTAACATATACGTTTCTTAATGTCAACAAACTCTGTTGAAAAAATAAAATCAGCAAAGCACTGAAGTTTTGTCCGTGTATCCAGAGCCTGATATAGCTCCATAATTGTCACACATCAATGAGCCACACCATTGCAATGGGTGACATGTTCCTTTAACAAATAAAATGGTCACTGTGGTTTATTTTAAGTCCAACTTCATTGTCCTGCTGTGCATACAGGATAGCTTGTGTGTATAAATACACACTAGCTGACCAAATGTGTATTAATCCGTAGCTGGAAATTAAAACCAACAGAAACGCAATTTACTCCTGTTTGAGTGTGGATAGTTGGAAACTACTAGAGGCAGATTAATGCATTGCTGGTTTTGGTCTTTTCATTGGATTTGTAAACAATAAGGCTAAGATACTTTTTATTTTTTACCCTTCAGCTTGCAAAATCATTTCACTTATTATGTTTGTATTGTTTTGCCTTTTCTTGTTCTACTGATACTGTGTGGTCTGAAATGGCTGCTTGCTTTCATTTTTATTTTTTCACGTTGGCCCCACTATGTTGAAATTAATTGGAATCTGAATTTTAAAAAAACAACA
This sequence comes from Dicentrarchus labrax, assembly GCF_905237075.1. Taxonomy (NCBI): domain Eukaryota; kingdom Metazoa; phylum Chordata; class Actinopteri; family Moronidae; genus Dicentrarchus; species Dicentrarchus labrax. Next base: position 22,317,032 of record NW_026136721.1, on the reverse strand, counting down.
ACAAATAAATAAAGGAGCACCCCCTCTGTTTGTACGCTGCACCCATCACTGTCAGACAGACACACCACACACACACACACACACACACACACACACACACACACACACTGTGTGTGTGTCACAGGCCATCTAGCACCAATGACAAATCTCCCAATCCTGCAGTGGAAGTGGTGGTGATTCAGTAACGACTCACATCATTCACTCAAACTGAGCATCACACCTGCTGCTATTTCAACACACAAATCACCCCAGTCTAGTTAGCAGACTCGTTTTCACTTTGGAGAGAAAAAAAGAAAAGAAAAAAAAGACTGTAATAAGTCCATGCTGAGAGAATATCAGAGAGTTAAATGACTCCGTCTGGCCTGGAGGGATCACTCTGCACCAGGAAGCCCATTTCTATACAACACCCCTCCTATCTCCTCTCGTTCTCATTTATCTGCTCGCAAAATTACATCGCTTTCAATTTAGATCTGCTTTGAAACACGCAGCGTATAGAGAGGAAGTGAGGGAACAGAGGGAAGACGCAGATTAGGGCGGAAAAACTTGAGCTCGGAACCTCGCCTCAGGATAATCTGGAGGGAAACTGATGGACGGCTGGCATAAAAGCCTAAACTGAACTAATTCTTCTTTTTCTTCCAAACACCCAAAAGAAAAGGGGAACATTTGAACATTTCACCCCATGAACATGCTTAGACAAGAGGAGACGGGAACACAGCAAAATTAATTAAGCAGAAGTGGGAAATTAACTGAGCACTTGTTTCTTCTGCCATTTCTTAACAAGGCTTAGATGAAAGAGGGAGAAAGTAACTCAGAGAGCAGGGATGGCGAGCACAAGCAACACCGAGGAAGAGGAAGAGATATTAGAGTCTAATGGAAAAGCGGCAGTTCTTGGAATCTCAGTGGCTTCATCTTAACTCTCCACAGAGAGCAATGTATTTTTAGAGCGTTAGCTCACATGAAGCAGTCCAACCTCTTTTTCCACTCGTTCAGACTAGGGGCAATGGCACAGTGAAGAAAAGTGGGTGAAAAAGTATACAGGGCTGCGTATAAGGAGCCAGAGAGGGCATGGGTAAGGATCATTTCTGTTTTCTTGTGTGATCTCACCATAATAAGTTTGTTTTTTGAGATCAGTGATGTCGACATCACAAATAATTCTTCTATTTCTTGACTTAACAGGCTGTCAAAAGTGTTTTCTTAGGATCATAGAATAATAATAACTCAACATCATGGCAGAATGTTTTTTCATGATCACAGAATAAATATTTCATGATAATTATTTCTGATCACAAAACAACAAGATAAATAATTTCTCTATGCACATGTCCTCTCCAGCTTTCTGTTCAGAGAAACAATATGAAACAGGAAGAAAATGAGATTACTGTGGAGTTGTTGATTATTGTTAGCCCCGTTCTGTGAGTCTCAAGTATCGCCATTACATTTGACTCACAGAGCTACGGATCCATTTAATAAAACAAAAACAAAGGAGATCATTTCACAAAATGTGCTGCTGTTCTGAAGCTTTTCCCAGGATCCTTAAGGACTCTTCTAACCATTTTGAACAAAAAATATTATATCATTTTTAACCTGTTTCCAAAGTTGCACCCCTTTCTCCTAATCCAAACAAACATGATAGCTGGAAATGACATATCTGCTTGCTCGATTTTGACAACATGAATATATTAGTATGCACTGATATTACTTTGCAATATTTCATGTTTTAATACAAAATAACACCTTAACATTTTACTTGTTTAAAAAAAAACAAAAAACCGCAGAAACGTTTTTATTGTGCAACAGACATAATATTTTTTTTTTATCCAGAAGGTTAGAAGAGTCTTTAAAGATTCTGGAAATACCATCACAAAAGTGGTACGTGTCACTAAAGACAACTAAAGGCTCTTATACACTCACTGTTCCCGACCTGTAGCGCGACAATGTGACGTCACAGGAGCGCCGTAACTATTTATACTTGCACGTGGTGGTCGCGACACTAGTTGCAGTCTTCTCCTGAACAGAGGTGTCACAACTGAGGATAGGCTACCGACTTTGCTATTTCAATGCACTAGAAGAAGAAGAAAAAGGTAAACAATGGCAGACCTCTTTTTTGATTTTCCAAATCGTTCGCGGAGGTTCTTCCAAATTTTCCGGCATATGGCCTCCTCTTTTACAACATTCATGGAGATTTCTTGCCATGAATTCTGGCACCTCTGGGCATCTCTGTGTTTCTTCATTGAAGGATCGTACAGATAGATGCCTGTAGAGGCGCACTTGCTCGGAAAGCTTGCCCTCAAACTCGTCCATCTTCCTGTTTCTGCTTTGGCGCGCTCAGCTGAAAAAAAAAAGAGTGGTGCGCGACCTCGCACGACCGGGCCTAAATCCTGGCGCGCCAGCGAGATCTATGTCATTTTGACGTCACATTGTTGCACGACAGGTCGGGAACGGCGAGTGTATAAGAGCCTTAAGTCTCCAGCCATGCTCGTAGCTCTGTGACACTGTGAGGCTGAGGCACAGCTGAGGCTGATGGGGATGTTAGTTTTGCAGGTAGACAGGTTAGTCATGAAGTATTGGACATATTAAAATGTTGACCGGATGAATACACTAAAAGTTCACTAAACTTTCAACTAGAGGAAAAAACGGCGGGTCACCTAAGTCAGTAGGATTCATCCTCCAGTTGTTGAGATATTTCTGGTCCAAAATGTCTGGATCAAAGTGGTGACAGACCACCATTGTTATTGCTGAGTATTTATTTTTCTGAATAATGGATGGATTACTAGGATTACTGTATGAATGTAGAAATCCAGCTTGCGCCACAGGGCGGGACTTTACTGACAGACAAGGAGTGAGTTACTGCTATTGGAGGCCTGGTGCTGGTTGCTCTGTGTGTGTGTGTGTGTGTGTGTGTGTGTGTGTGTGTGTGTGTTCTATTACAGAATTCATCTGTTCAGCCATGATTCCATCTAATTCAATTTCCCTCTAACCCTCTTTCTGGCCAGAGCTGCCCCCTTTCATTTCTTCATCCTGATAATTTTATTTTCTTTTTCTCTCCTCTGTCTTTCCTTCTTTTGGCCGATCCTGCAGCCAACTCTGCTTTTCACAGCTGTAAAGGAAGGATCCTTTCTCTGTTCCTCCCTCCCACTTTGTTCAACCCCTCCCCCTCCTCCTCCTCCTCCATCCCTTCTTCTCTTGCCAGTCAGCTTTATGATGTGGCGATCGATGATGTGTCCTTGACCTCGTTATGAGTCCCTCTCCTCTTCCCCACAGCAGGCTTTATTGACCCATAACTCCTCTACACTCCCTAACCCCCTTTTCCCCCCTATTTTTCTCTCATACTCTGTCTTCTGTATCTCAAAGTCTTTTGCTCGTTGACAAACCTGTCGTCTTTTCTTTTGCCAAATCCCATTTTTGGCACCTTTAATAATTAAATTCTACTAAGTATACACTGAACACATTCTGCCCCGGTCCGTCTGGCTTCTACCCCCTCCAAAAAAAAAATAATGGCTTTATTCATTTCTACTATGCATTCTAACATTTTCAGTCAATATGGTCTTTTTAAAGCTTTCTCCTTTGCTCATACCATAAATGTATCTCTTTTTATTTCCTGTCTGCTTTACCAGCTTCTACCTTTCTCTAAAAAAACTCTCTGTGCCCAAGCACCCCCTTGATGTTTCCAACCTGACTCACAAAGCACGAAGCATGTTTGTGTGTGTATGTGTGTGTGCGCGCGCATGCTTTCTGTTGTTTGACTGAGTAAATGCAATAAAGGCTAATTACTACATATCCCAAATATCTACTGAATCTCGACACACATTTATGCACACACACGCACACACACACACACACACACACACATACATAGGGATGAGTTGGCTGTGGTCCAGTGTGGCCTATGAATTCATGGCTGATGGAATATTAATTGAGTTTGACGGAGGACATAAAAAACCTTCCCCTTAATCTGACACGGGCCATTACAGTTCAATACTGACATGGGAGCTTCACTCATCTGTACGGTGAGTGTGTTTGAGTGGGTGTGTTTGTGTATGTGTGTACATGTAATGCAACCGTACACGCATATGAGTATCTTGATACAGTAATGGAGTTGAGTTATTTCTGGCACATCGGTGTGAATCAAACAAAGGCATGATGGGTCTGAACTCCGAATAAACTTAACCATCTGAATATTGCAGCTCTGAAGTAACTGCAGCAAAAATAAGTTCCTAATATAGCTTTGATTTCAGGGCAAACGCGTGTTGCACTGCATGTGTGTGTGCACGCATATGCATATGAGTGAGACTTCACACCTTTATGTTTGTTTTTTATTGCTGTGCATGAGTGTGAGACTTTTCAAAGCTTGCAAGATGTGTTATGTCAAGCCTGCAAGAATACACGTGTGTGTGCGCGCGCGTTTGTAGTGTGAAGAGGTGCATGTGTGTGTGTGTGTGTGTGTGTGTGCACAGGTTGGCTCAGTCATCAAGGTAATTAGTGTGTAAACCTCCTCGCTGTCGGTTCAAAGAGAATTAACGAGCTCTAGTTAATTAACAGTCTCCCTCTCTTCTCGTTACATGTGTCTGCATATTCAACACATGTGTGTTTGCGTGTGTATGTGCAACATCTGCACATCTGACTGTGCGTGTGTGTGCACATTTGGATGTGAGTGTGGTGTTTTTGTTTGTCTATGCCCCGCTACACTCTGGTCTGCATAATGAATTGACAGGATACGGCTTATGCATAAACCAAAACTACAAATATGGTTGTAGGACTAGAGCCACATTTCCCTTTGGCTCTCTGCTCAGTCTCATTTATGTTTGACATCATCTAGGTACGGGGGGAGAGCCACCGTGTAATGGCTGATTCTATTATTTATTAGCTTGTTACATATACATACTATTGTTTAGTTCCTCTTTTGTACACAACAAGTATTTTGGTTATAACAACGCCGAGATTGGAGGTCAGAGTCCCACTGCACATTTGTTCATCCATTCACTACACTCTGAGTCACGTTGCAGGCAAGCAGAGTGAGGATGTCATGCATTATCCATAACTGACCACAGTGCAAAGAGCAACTGTATATCCTACTTTAAATATAACCACAACAGTCAGCATTCAGCGTGCTACATACAGAGAGTGAACTTATGATAATTTTTTGCATTAAAATATAATTAGAGTTTGACTGATAGGGCTTATATATTGCTGATACCAGCGCTTTAAAAAAAAAATCAATATCCACTGACAGTGTATGATACCTTTTTTGCTCCTGAACCGATATTTGCTAGAGCGGATTTAGCCAAACTAACTGACATAGACTGCTCAATAATTACATCAGAACTAAACAGCTCTTAGATTTTAATTACATTAATTATGTGCTTTTTTTTCTTGCCTGCTTGCTTTTGTTTATTAAATGGAACAGACTGTAGCAGAAGGAATTCATACGTTTTAATGACTGAGAATGAGGGATGATATTTTCTAATATTTCACATTAGTTCCGACGCTGTTAGCTAGTCTTGATCGCATGTTGGCCAGCATCACAAGTGATGGATTAAATTTTCGTCTTCCTTTACCCTACATCCCGCTTTTCCTTCCTGATGGTTTTGTGTTGAAGCAGGCAGACGTCGGACAGTTTTATGAGCCAAATGTCAATCAAGCAGACACCTGACATCCTATTTGTAATCACTCCCTCCAGACACCTGGAATTTTCCTAACGTTGACTGAGTGGTGTAGCTTTGCATGTTAATATTCCTGCCAGTTGTCCTTCACTGGCGATTTCAGCCTGTGGACACATGATATTTGATGCTGAACGTCAATATCTTTAAATTAAAATTATGCAGGTAAGTGGTTAAAAAACTCTAGTAGGCGGGATGACCTATTGAATGGTTAGAACAACCCTGGATTTAAATAAAATTGAAATAATTAGTTTACAAAAAACCTAATTTAATATGGGAATAAATGTTGACAGAATATTTAGATGCAGCTTTCAGGAAACCGGATAATCAAGATATCTGATATTACATGCAAGATCAATATAACAGTCTAATATCACTATTTATATCATCAAATTATGTCACCTCATCCTGTTTCTCATAATGTGATACCTTATTTACTACCTAAAAATAATTGAGCTGATGAAATGTCAGTCATGCATATTGCAGCTATAACTGTGCCGAATACGTAAGGTGATATTGAACTATGCTACCACAACACACAGTGAAAACTAATATTCTTCTGTTGACACCACATGGGTACGGTTCAGACTTCATATCTGGAATGCTGATCAGTCAAAATGACCTTTGCTTCTGCTCTTTTGTGTTGACTCCGTTTAGAAATCATGTTGTGCTAATGCAGCCAGCAAGTGTGTATGTGCTCGTACGTTTGAGAGCGAAAGCCAGAGTTGGAATGAATAAGTGAATTCAATAACTGCAAGTTTATTTAAGTTTATTAAGATAAATATTATTGAAAAATAATAAGTTTTTATTGACTTTTTTCCCCTATTCAAATTATTGAGCCGTTTTAAAGCGGGAATGCTGTCACTTTGCATGATTAAACTGCCATGTAAAGAGGCTTTGCATGGCGATACTAAGTGGATCGATTCACACTGCTGTCGAATTCATATATTCAAAGGGAAAGGTGTGGCTCTACTAGGTTTCCTTGCATTTATTTTATTGTGTGCTTTTCCTCACCATTCTTTACTACAGTTTTCTACCATTTTAATTGTGTTAGATTCTCTGCTGTTCCACTCCAGATGTCTTGCTTTATCATTTTAGCAGAATTTTCTTTACAAGCACCTTAAGTGTGAACTTTGGTGGTGAAAAATCACATGAATCTCGGGTGTTTTGTCTCCTCTAAAACACTTATTTTCTATCGCTTTTCTTCTGTTCTATCACAGTGCCAATGAGGCCAATTAACTAAACTAAACTAAACTCTGACTAAGCAATAGAGTCAACTGGTCAAATTTCTCTTTCCTTAGGATACATTTGCTCACAAATCTCAAAAACGTTTGCTAGAAAATCTTTCTGAAACCTTTTGCTGTCGACTGTTAAGTTATGCATCAAAGGCGGTGAGGAGGAGAAACAGTGAAATATGCTGACAGAAAGCATCTCGCAGGGGCTGTGTGAACAGGACAGATGTGTTAACAATTCATTTGACGATGATATATTTACACTGGTTATTTAAATATAGAAGTGATCTAAAACTGTATTCAAGACCTTGTGCTGCAACAAAGTGACGTGTGCAGTGTTGGAATGCAGTTTCCTGAGGCTATGCTGAAAAGAGCAGACGTCCTGTTTACACAGTGTACCCATTAGGTCAAGCAGACAGGTAAAGACAAGTGTCGGGAGACCAAGTGGGAGAGCTCAGGGGCGACAGATGATGAATAAAACAACTGACAAATGGGGGAATGAGTGCAAAAAAAAAAACAAAGAAAGGACCAAAAGGCTGTTAATCAGCGTGGGTGGCAGGGTAAAACGTTGATAGACAAAAGGCACAGACTTGTAAAACTCCACATGACCACAGACTGTCTGAAGTACGAGAGACAAAGAACGCTGTTGAAGGGTGAGATGGGGGACTATATTGTGGTATTTGCAGAATGCAGAAAATGGTTTGGAGCAGGTTGAAACTCAGCTCAGGGAGGGATGAAGCAATATGAGCAGCATTTCTTCAGCTGTCTGACTCGCAGATGCTGATGAGCCAAGGCGCCTGGTAACCACAACACACACAGCTTCCATGCCGATACCGTAAATCCACACATTAGGCACACCTGCTCGCTCATGCTCACGCTCACAGGTGTGCACGTACACACACTTACACATTTATAACTATGCAGCGTGTATGTTGCAGTGGGACCACCTCTGCAGTAAGAGCAATCCTCTCTTCTCCAGGCTTCTGCTTTTCCCCTATTTTTTTCCCCTCCCATATTTCTCTGCTCCCTCTCACCCTTTGTTCACTTTCTCTTCTCTCATTTCCCCTTTCTCTGCGTTCCTCTCCTCTTTCCCCTTTCATCCCTCTTATTCTGCAGACCCCCCTTTTCCTACCCTTCCCTTCTCTCTTTCCTATGTCTCTCTCTCTCTCTCTCCATTGCTCCCTCTAGAAGCAGGTGATGTAGAAGGGTGCTCAGCAGTATCTGACTATCAGGCCTGACTCTGTGAGAGGAATGATAATCACTGTGCTGCACTGCAGAGAGAGAAAGAAGAGAGGGAGCGAGGGAGACACACAGAGAGAAGAGGGAGGGAAAGGGGGCATGAGGTAGAGGGAAAGGGGGGCAAGTGCGGCAGTAGGAAAGAGGGGGCAAAATAAAGCGGGGAGTGTGTGTGTGTGGGGGTGATAGGAGGAGGGCAATAGAATGGGACAAAGAGAAAATAGGGAGACAACGGGGAGAAGAAAGAAAGACAAAAAGAGAAAGAAAGAAAAGATTACAGAAATTGAGCACTGCTTTATCAACATATACCTCCTCTGTGTCGTGCTCCCTCTTTCCCCTCACACAAACACCTTCTCCTCCTCCACTTCTCCCCATCTTTCCCCTTCTGCACACACACACACGCACACACATCTTCAACCACACCACCCCTACCAACACAATAGCTTGTACTACAGCAGCCCCGCGGTACAAGGGAGAGCCTTAGCCTTGTGTCTGAGCACCAGAGAACATTAACTGCAGCAGCGAGGTCATCTGATCGGCACTATGCGGTCCCTCTCTTTCCTCTCTCTCTCTCTCTACACTCCTCTTCACACTGCTGCAGTCTGCTGCCGGCCCCTCAGTGGCCACTAGTGGAACTACCGGCCACGCTGTCTACCGGCACGCCTGTCCCGGTAAACAGTTCTCGTGCCGCACAATGTATGTATGTAATTTGCTGAGGCTCGCTGGCCATAAATCACTTTCTCTTACTGGGAGCAATTAAAGCCAAACCCTGTGGCAACTGCTCATTATCAATGCCCTAACTAGTTACTGTAAGCGTGTAGGAGTGTGTCTTTTCTCTGCTGGCACGTTATGTATGTGTATTTGTGTGCAGGTAGAAAGAGAGAGAGAGAGAGAGTAAGAGAGAGAGAGAGAGAGAGAGAGAGAGAGAGAGAGAGAGAGGGAGTGCTTCTCCGCATGCGGGTCTACTGCATCCACCACAGCTTTGTTACCATCAAGCTGTCCACTCTGGCATTGAGCTTTCTCCCTTCTCCCTCTCTCCATCTGGGCTCTCCACCCTGCAGATACACATTGAAAATCACTGACTCTATTCACAGCATTAGGCCTTTGAAATGTTTATCCTTTTGTGTAGCTGTGGCTGTCTATAGGGGGGGAAACAAAACAGAAACAAAAGCTCGTAGAGTGAGATGTAAAGCGAGGCTTACTGGACAAATGCCCCATGATTCAGATTAGCTCCTTTGTTGGTGTGTTTGTGTATGTGCTCGTGATGTTCATCGCTTTCCGCTGCTAGCCTCTAAAACAGTCATCTCCTTTAATATCCATGACAGGAGTCATTGTTAAGAAAGATGCAAACAGGATGGTGGCGTACAACTGGCCTTCTGTGTGCGTGTATGAGTAAGGGAGACCATACATATGTATGCCTGCTATTTAGATGGTATTTACTGCCCATTCTGTGTGTATATGTGTGTGTGTGTCGACCATTAGACTAATAGTATGCGTGTTAGGAACAGGCTTTTCCCACCCACTGCTATTGTCCATTAAGGGTGACCAGAGGAGAGTGAACAATAGCTTCACTGTGGGGGCCAGTGTATGAAAGGGTAAAAGTGAGGATGAGACTAAAGATACGTAGTCTTGCACACAAGGCTGGCGGACAGGCACGCACGCACACACAGAAATACAACCTCCCTGTTGAGAGTGATTAGGAGTGCTGCTGTGAACAATAGACAGAGTCAATAAAGGACCTCAGAGACATCCGGATACAAGCGCAAGGTCTCTATCCTTCCACCCCCACCCCCACCTTCACTTCCTCCCTATATTTTTTCTTTCTCTGCATCCTGTACACTTGTACACATTCTTTTCCTCTCCACAACAACTGCTCTCTCTCTCTCTCTTCACTTTCCAAACTATCTGATGTATCATATCTGACCCCAGCTTGCTCTATAGCTTTCTCATTTTGTTGCTGTCTCCATCCCCTCTCTCTTTTTTACTCTCTCTCACATATACTCCTTTGTAGCGTCTTTTGTAAAATGGGAGGACGGGCAGAGCTGACAGAGGCTGACACGGTGGAACGCCACGAAAAACTGAAATCCATCCTGTCAGTTTAGAATCAGTGTCACTCATTTTACAAGGTTAAAGATAGCTTTGCCTAATGTGCTGTCAGACGCCAACAAACACCACATAGGCCTTGCCACACATACACAAACACAAGCACACGTATAAGCTTTAAAGCAAGTTGGAAGTGCACAGACACACAGACACACCCACACATGCCCTGTACTCCAGGAGAAGACTGCATTAACTCACCCACCTACATATGACTATGACCTAAAATGGTAATACAGCATCTCTGCGTATGAGTATTGGATATTTCTCAGTGTGAGTGTGTGTGTGTGTGTGTGTGTGTGTGTGTGTGTGTGTATGTTTGAGTGAGTGAAGTCCATCTCTGCCCTATCACCCCCATGACAGACAGTGTCACTGAAACGTCTTGGGGCGCCTCGCCCAATGTCTTGACAATAGTCTCAGTGTGTGTGAGTGACTCGGGGACACAGAGGGGGCGTTATACTGGGCAGACGACACGCAGGCACATACACACACATTAAAGAAGGATAACAGTGCGCTCTTTCTCTCCTTCTGCGCTATTTCTCATTCCCTCTCTCCCTGACGCATGGAGACTCAATCATTCTCACACTCTGTCTCCTTTGACGCAGAGGAAAAACATAAAACAACTGCTCCTTCTCTCTTCCTCTCTCTCTTTTTTTGTGTGTGTGTGTGTATGTGTATGTGCGTGCGTGTGTGTGCGAACGCAAGACTGTATAATTAATATGGCTTTCATTTTCTTTGAGCTATGAAGTATGCTTTTGGTATGCAAACAGACTTCTCGCATGTGAGTGTGCGCATGTGTGTGTGTGTGTGTGTGTGTGTGTGTGTGTGTGTGTGTGTGTGTGTGTGCTGTTCGATACACCAGAGACTGAGTGCAGAGTCGGGCCATTGAGCGGAAAGAGAAGGAAGGAGGAGAGTTAATGAGAAAGCAGAGGAGAATCCAACCCATTCCCATCGATAACCTCACACCACACTTCAAACATATACGTACATTGGCTCCTTTTTATGAAATCCCCATTGAAAATTATGGTTCAGAATTAGGGTTAAGAAGTGACTTCAGTGAAGTCATATCCAGCAGAGTTTCAGAGTGCTGAGCCTCTGCCGAGGAGTCGGCCTGATTATTATGCGACTCCTGGCATTAAAAAAAAAAATGTTTAAAAATGCAAATTATTCCACAGCTACTGCAGTAAAATAGTTAAGCTGCAGCTGGAAACATAATGTTTGTTGCATACTAAAACTACAGGTATAAACTGCACAAATGACTTATAATGGGTGTGTAGTGTATATTCTCTTACCAGTATATTAATGGATGTCTACTCCAGCTGATAGCACAGCCTTACAGAGGGTCATTTGGAGATGTAAAGAGTTAGAGGGGATTGTTGGGGCATTAAATGCCTGATTTCACAGCAGCTTTTCTAAAAACAATTTGATGCATGTTGTATTGTTTTAAGGCATTTGTTTATAATAAAATTGTAAGAGGAAGTGAAAATTGCAAAATAGTGATAGATTTCTTTGTTTTTGTGTAATTCCAGCTTGTTCCAATGAGAGTAAAATTGCACTGTCTGGACAGGGTGAGTTGGCAACATATGACTCAAAGTTTTGCAATGGAAACTAGAATAATAAGTCATTATTGGGATTGTTTGAGTTTGCATTAATTGTTGCAATTACAAAATTACAACTTCCTGGAGGGGCTGATAAGACCAAGAGTCCCGTTTCAATCGTTGACACAATGCAAGGACTTTTTAAAGCTAGAAAAACGAAAAAAGGAATGATTTTGAAAGGACAGCAACAAGACCTGCAATGTGCATAGTTTTTGCATCACTTAACAGCGTGTATTGAAAAGCTCAAATTTTGAATTAAGTACTTTGTAGATGCACTGGCTAATGTCTACACAAGTTAGGATGTGCTGTGTGTAAATTGGTTTTCCTCTGACTCACATTCTACATAAATCCCCATATGGGAGTAGAGAATGAATTATTAAACCATTCATAATGATCACGCCATGTGAGAGTAACACTGCTTTGTAAAAGTCATGCACATGAAAATAACCCCAGTTTCTTTGATATTCAATTAGTAGTTTAGACAATAATTTTAAATTTAGTGTTTGATCACCTTTGAAACTACACCGCTGCTGCTGTGTGGTTGAGATCTACTTAAAACGTGGCCAAGCAGCACACTTGACTTTTGCCTTTTAGAAAATTGAGGAAAAAAGCAAAACCCACGGAGAGCATGTTGAGGTGAAATCGTCGATTCAACATATTTTTGATGGAAGGCTCCCTGCAACGACTCTGCTGGATTTAAAAGGGGCCATCGTCAGCAAAGGCCGGCATTAAGAAACGCTCTCACACATCTATTTCTAATCAAAGCCTGCTCTTTTTAACAGCCGTGAAAGCTTTCATGTTAACACGACACCGCGTCCAAAGCTTTATTCACGCTTTTAAAAGAGACTGACCGGTCAATGAGCACGTGTGTGTGCCTGCACCTGACAATACACCATATCTGTGTCAACACACTCTATCCTAGCTTCTCATCTTACCGGTGATACTGTGTGTGACTCCCCCAACCATGCATAAATTGTCAGTGATCCCCACTTACACAGTCTGCGCCTCTGTGTTTGTGTGTATGTATGTATGCATGCGCAGAGGGATTGTGTATATTTTCCATTTGCCATCTCAGGTTGTTGGCTCAGATGCAAGCATTCTTTTATCCAGCCAATTAGAGGTTGCCATTTCATCCCCATGGAAACCTGTTTGGGGCTCTAATTGGCAGATATATTTGCATGACTTTGATTACATTTTTTTGTGTGCTGTTTAAGTTTATGTGTATGTCTGCGGATCTGAGTGACATTCAGTGTTGAGTGTGTTGTTTTGTTTTTGCTGGTTTCATCCTCCGTTATTCTCAAGAGCTCTTAGTTGCCGTCTTCATAATATCTCTGTATTTGTGAAACAGGAGAACAGAGCCTCTTAAATAATGCATGTCTGAATCGTACCTGTGCGGTGTTGACCCATTAAGAACCAGCTTTACTGTAATGCTGTGCAATTATTATTCTGTATTAGGAGCACTACATTGATTTAAAGTGCAGTGCAATTCATCAAAGTTCCGTTTGTTTTGTTTTGGGAGTGTCTGTATCGAGACGGGTAAAATAATCATGTTATCTTACATATTATAGATGACGGTGGCAGTTGAAGTTATTCATTTGTAACGTCCAAGGGAGGGAGTGAAAAGTATCACGGCCTGAGTGTGTGATTATATAGTCTGTGTGAGTATGTGTGTGTGTCAAACGGGTCAAACTATTTTAATGCCTCTGTTTGAAGGCACCAAGGGGATTTCTCTCTAAAGGCTTGACCGGGTAGTTCTTGTAGTTCAGCTCTACCTGTCTCTGTTTCAGTGTGTATGCATGTATGGGTGGGTGTCTCTTATCTGGTCTATTTCTGACATGAACAAACAAGTGGGGCTGAACAAGGATGAAAACACACACACACACACACACACACACACACACACACACACACACACACACACACACACACACACACGCACACATACATTGAGAGAGGCTTGGGTCAGTGGTATAATATGGAGCATCGCTGCAGGCAGAGGCCTGCCCACTCAGATTTATGTAACTTCTTTGATAGGGCAGGTAGAAAGCTCTCATTCTCTCTCTCATGCACATGCACACACACACACACAAACACACACACACACACACACACACCCCAAAATAGCCTGAAGACTCTGGCTTTACTCGCAGAGTGAGGCTCCCTCCCTCCTCTCTTCTCCTGTCTTCTCCTAACCCTAGACCCATATACCTCATTTCTATCTTTTTTATCCCATCTCCTCCTTCTTTACACTCACTCCATCAGCTTTCCACCCCTAGGCGGTACCTAAGAACACATTCTCATTTTGTAGCTCCACATCTCCCCCTACCACTCACTGAAACTTCGCCTTTTCTCCCAGTCGCCTTATTTCTCTTCATCTCCCCGCCCAACTATCATAAACCCCAAACCCTCCTCCCCCACCACGCCCCATCCCCTTATTCCTAACACATGGTGCAGGAATTTATTTTCTCCTCTTCCACTGATTTTCTGTCTCTCCCCCTTTCTCTTTCTCTATCTCCATCTTGATCTTCCGATTTATCTATCTTCCACCAACAATTCTAAAACAGATGGCTACACTTAGCCCGGGGCAAAAACATTGGCTTTGGACTACAGCGCTACCAGGGCCAGTCTTTCACACTCACGCAAGATCTAATAAGCTGATATCCGGCGAGAAATGTGCTCTGATTTGCCAGTAGCAAAAATGCATAAACCATATTGCACAGTGGAGATATTCACACCTTAGGCTCATTCCTTGGTAGCATGCTTAATTTTATCCAATCAGAAAAAAAATGAAAAGCAAAGATTAAAGCTGACTTTAACTACAGTTTGAAAAGGAGGCAGGGAAAAGGAGGGAGAGGAAAATGGGAGCGGGTGGTTAAGAGCCATTTGTAAAATTTAAAGAAACTATTAAGTGTTATTAAAAAAAAGTTTGGAACCATTAAAAAACACGTTTTGAAAAGATGGATCCAGATGGAGAGTGATGAAAAGAGATGAAACCACTTAGGGAGAACAGAGAGATCAATCAGAGGGAAGACAGACGGAGGAGGATGGGTTTGCGTGTTGTGTGTGTGTGTGTGTGTGTGTGTGTGTGTGTGTGGTGGTGGTGGTGGGGGGGGGGGGGGGGGGTTGGGCAGACAGACATTGGGAATGGATGGTTGGAAAGAGACACTTTTTTATTGGATGAGTTACAGAGCATTGAGAAGCAGACAGTGCAGGCGACTGGTCTGTGGAATAGTCAATCATTCATAATGGTGTGCTTGAAAAGTTTTGTTCTTGTTATTATAGTCTTACAGATTTGTACCTGTAAACTCTTTTTTGCAAGTTTGTACATTCAGATCTGTGCTTAGGGGCTGAATGTGTAAGTCTGAACATAAGGTAAGGTGAGGTATCTAAGTCAGCCTTGACATTTTTTCATCCCCATTTTTAAGATTCATTGCGTAAATCCATAAACAGTTCTTGTGGGATGCAGCAGAAATAATCATTATAAAGACGTGGTCCAACAAAACATTGTAAGACCCAGTTTGCTTCAAGCATTTAGAACCTGTAGGGGTGAACGGAGCAACCATAAGGGTAATTTTATTACTGCACAGCTTGTAAGATTATGCTTCAAGCCATAAAGCTGAATGCACAAGCTCTTAAAGGTCCAGCGTCCAGTGTTGGTCCAGTGCCAACATTTAGGAGGATATATTGGCAGAAATGGAATATAATATTTACAGCTATGTTTTCATTGTGTGTGAAAATAAGAATCATTGTTTTTATAGTAGCCCTGAATGGGCAAACCAAACATTGGCAGTGGATAGGGCCTTTCGAGTTTTGCAGCCACCGTAGTTTCTCCTACACGCTTGGAAGGCTGAGCTTTAAATGTGTGCAAATTGCAACTTCACCTCTAGATGCCACTGAATCCTAGACACACTGGTTCTTTAAATGCTCAAGACTTAAGAAACTAAGCCCGCAAGCATGAATATATAAAGTTTCAGAACACAGTTTACAGCTACAAACGTAAATCCACAAGCTAAACTAAGATGATGAGTAGAAAAACTTATTTTCAGCTCTCTTAACAAAATAAAACGAATCATATTATGTCAGTCCCTTAATATAATAATAGTCACTCACATACTGCCCACTCAGTGTCACCTGCAACATCCACAGGCAAGGTAAAAAATCTTAATCACTTGTGTTAGATTCAGTTTGAGCTGACTCTGTCTGACTCGATTCCATACAATTTGAATTATGTAATTGAGCTGAGTTGGGCTCAGTCCAATTCAGTTCAATTCAAAACCCATTCAAGTCAATTTAATTCAGCCCAACTCAATACCACTTAATGCACTGAAGATTCTTTTGTGTAGGTGGATAAAACCAGTCAAAGGGCTACTAAGCTGTCTAGAATCCCTGTCTAGTGCGAGAAAGAGCGCTTTTGTTTAGCAATATTGGGTAAAATTGCTCAACCCACAGACAGCCATTAAGGTAATGCTGGAAGGCAGATGAGCTGAATGCAGAGCTGCTCGACACAGAGCAGAGTCTTCAAGAAGGAAATAAAAGGAAGCATCTCTGCAAGGGGCCTGCTATGTAGGTCTTTGTGTGTGTTCGAGTGTGTGCGTGTGTGTCAGGGAGTTAAGAGAGAGTGTGTTTGTAAGCTTCTTCGGATGTGTGTGATTTTAGGAGACAGAGTGTGCCCGGGCTTGTGCATGTGATTCGATCCAGAGGGAATGGAAGAAGAAACTGATGTAAGAGCCGGAAAACTTTCCTTCTCTGCTCGTGTGTCATCATATTCTTATCAGTCTGCTTGCGGTGAAAAGTGTATATGCATAAGGATCTGGGATGGTGTGTAATTATGTGCTATTATGTACACACAAGAGCGTGTTTCAGTGGGCCCATCTGTGTCTGTTAAAATCACACGTCTGACAGTGTCTGCTGTGTGCGTCCCTGCCTCAGCTTGTCTGCGTGTGTGTGCGTGTATGTGTGGGAATGACATTCCCACATTCCTGCCATTTCACAGAGAGCTTGAAACAAAAGCTGAAGGGAGGAGTTGTTAACACAGTAACATTATCAGCTGAACAGCCTGTCTGTATTATCTTGTGTGGTAAACAGCCAAGACAGACAGGGGACTTCCAATCACATTTCAGCTCTGGGTGACCTTGATGTGTGAGGAAACAGACAATTTCTCCCTCTGCCTCCTGCAATCTCACTCCCTCAGCTTCTCCTCTCGCTTTGTCTTTCTGCTTTTGTCCTGAGCTCACACACACACGGAACATAGACACATCTTTGATTTAATTTGCGAAGACGTTCCATTAACTTTCATTCCATGACTCTTAAAAAACTAACCTCAACCCTCGCTACTACATTCCTCCCCTTACCTTTATCTTGACCGCAACATGACTTTTGAGGTCTCATCTCCATTCAACTGAGGACATTTAGACTGGCACCTCGTCTACTCTGAGGACTGCAGCTACGGATGCCATGCTGACATGCAGCCAGTCACTTTCTACACAGGGTGCCTTCAGCTGCAGCCCCGCTGTGCAATCGGAAAGGTTTATGGCAGTGCTCACATACCCAATACACAATCAGTGCAGTTCACATGTGAGAAGAAAGACAGACGTAAAAAGGTTTGTGGCCAAAACATGCCCAGTGTAGATAGAGGGTGGGTGGGTGCTACCATATTTGGTGCAGTTAAGATGCAATTTGGTGATGACCAGTTATAAACCAGATTTTGTTACAATATGATAGAGGTTCCATACTTACCTCACATGATCAATGCTGATCTATCTCCATGACAACTAAGCAAAGACAATCTGCTGATGAAGACTGGGAGATGCAAATTAAAGCTCTTGATAAAAGGGACTTTGAGTTAAGATTTCTTTTGGTAAACTCTGGTACATTTTTTCTGTTTGGTTTGTTTCATTTATGCTGGCATAGCTTTTGGAGTGAACTCGAACTCCATATGAAACACGGTTTGTTCAGTGATTAATGTGAATTTGTCAAATTAAAAGGCTTAACGAAACAAATTAACAGGATATTTCCATATCATGGATTGGTAACCACAGTAACACAAATGTGAGGAGTTTTCCCCGTTTGTAATTAAAAACTTAATCATTTATAATTTACAATAGAACAGAGAAGGTCCAGTAGCAGTGTTAACTAATAATACTCACAACCAGCCATTACTTTAAATGGCTCTTTGTGAATAAAGAATGAGTGAAGCCAAACATTAAGGCTCAGTGCTGCAGGCCAACAGGTCGACTAAACTGTAAAGTGAAAAATAAAGTTATTTAATGTTTGCAATTCTTGGTTCGTTATATCAATTATATATTAACTATTTTATTATTAAGTTTTACACTAAATGGAACATAAATGCACCAATGTATAATGTTTTTCTTTGATCTGGACCAATGGACCAGAACTGCAGATATGAAAGCTCCTTTGAACACAGCATATTTATAAGGTATCCATATGATCCTGGTCAAGCGTAAAATCAATGTTTACAGGCTGAGCATGTGTTCCACCTCTGCAACCTGAGCATCTAACACAAACACACATCTGCCTCCATTTTCCAGTTATGTTGGAACCTTTATTCATCTCCTCTCATTGTCCGTACCGCTCTCACTCTCTCTCTCTCTCTGGCTCATGTTCCCTGTCTGATGCCCACTGACTCTCACCTCCTACCCGTCCCCTCCCATCGCTCTTTGTCTCCAGGTCAGTAGATCAGTTTTCAGTCTGGCTCGTCGGGTGATCCCCGCTTTGGTTACCTCGTCCTTCTCACCTCTCGCTTACCCCCACCTCCTCACCTCCCCACCCACCTCACCCTGTGAGCATATGGCCGGCTGCGCTGCCTGAACTCGCGGTGGCTTTAATAAATACATCAGTGTATTGGTATCATCATGACAGGGGTCACGGGTCGGTTACAGTGTGTGTGTAACCGAGAGAAGGAGGGAGGGGAGAGTGTGTGTGTGTGTGTGTGTGTGTGTGTGTGTGTGTGTGTGTGTGTTCGTTTCTGCTTGACAGTGCCTTCACCCTATGACCCTAATGCATGCTGCATGTTATCACAGGAGGCGTATGTGCGGTGCTCATGTAGCGTGCCTGAGTGTGTGGAGGGGTGAGTGTGAGTCTATGACAGACGCTCATCATATTTAATCCTGGAAGGATTTCGTTGAAATGAAAAGCTGCTTTTCAATTTTATAATCCAGTAGACCTAATCTCTCCGCCAGCGTCCGTCCATACAGTCCAATTAGATGGACGAGACTGGCTGGATGAGTCCTGTTCACCACAAACTCATCTCCCTAGCCTGTCCTTGCTGTGTCAAAACACTGTGGCACCCCGTGTCGTGACAGCCCAGTGCTGACCTTCACTAAGCGACTAAGCGTTGTGAAACTGTGCAATGCACAAAAAAACTGCGCTGTCAACCCACCTGTTTCTGCTGCAGTCTTGGCCTCGTAAACGGCACATTGATTAGGCTTTGGATGTGTGTGTGTGTGTATGGATGTGTGTCTGGTTCGATTCAGCCTTTGTGGCACCGTGCTCTCATCCACCCCCTTTCCCACATACACACACACACAGACACACACACACACACACACACACTGGGTCCAGAGAGAGAAAGTGCTCACTACAGTAAAAGAAGAAGTCGCACTAGTGAAATCGCTGAGTCGATTCATTCCCAGAGGTCAGTGTGTTGCATGGAAGACGCAAAGGTAGCAGTGGCTGGGTGTTTAGATTTATGGCCACGCATATGGCAAAGAAAGTGGGAAAGCGACAGAAAGGAACAAAGGCCAAAAGTCAAAAGGAGAGGTAAGAAAAAAAAGAAAAAGTCAATGCAAAGGGCCCATCGAGTTTTTTTACACACTGTGATAAAAAGAAAGGTAAAAACCAGAGGAAACGGAAACATGAATGTTTCAGTGAGTTCACAAAACCACTATGACCTTTGTTGTGGTTGATTGAGGACAGCAGACAGGAAAAACAGTTTTGTGGTGGAGCGTGTTACGTGTGTGTGTGGTAGTGGTTAGGGGGTAGAACGAGGCCACTTTGCCCATATTGACTGCAGTGCCATGTGACTGCTGTGATCATTAATGTGTCCTGATGCCAACGGGTATCCTGATGACCCACATCTCAGCAGTCCACTCTCTCTCTCTGGCTGCCACCCAAACCAGACCTCTCCTCTCTCTCTCTCTCTCTCTCTCTCTCTCCCTGCCTCTCCCTAGATGGGAGCAGATACTCTTTTACACCTTCTTAGGGCTGTTGCGATAACCACAATAAGGAAATACCGCGCTATTGATAAGCCAACCGCAGGGGAAGGCCAGCCACAACAGTAAGTGATGTCACATCATCACATCATGTTCAGTATTTGTTTTTTGAGACATGAAAGCATCCTAGAGCAGCTAGGCAGGAGCGCTGTCCGAAACATCCAGTGCTACCCAGTATCCCTCAATTCACAAACCAGGATTATGATACCACACGAGAAACAGTCACCTAGCCTTCATCTCACTCCTCTGGAAAGCCCCCCCCCCGACTGGAAATATCAGCAGTCTTGCAGTAGAAAACACGACTGATCTGTTAATTATCCCAATTTGCCACAGCTTTGCGTTTGCGTCCTGTGGCTTGCCAGTGTTCCGGTTTAACAAGTGACCCTGTTAACTGCCAACTCTGCTGACTTAACTACCCAGGAAGACCCAGGAGGCAGGAGGAGGTAGAGTGCAGGTGATTAGTACAAGCAAGTACTGAGATGAAAACTTTATCCTGTTGTTCCCTTAACAAAGTAATACAAAAAACAGCATAAATGGTGGTAATACCGCATACCACGCTGTTGAGCCACCGTAAATCACAGCAAGGGAAATTTCTTCACTGCGACAGCCCTACCTCCTCCATCAGCATTAAGGCCGTGTATCCAACAGTTTTTGGGTACCAACCAAAATGTCTCTGTGACAAAACTACCAATGTTCCAAAAAATACTTCAAAAGTCTTTTCAGATTTGTAGACCTGTTTATACATTCTTTTATTGAAAATTTATTGCTTTTTTTGTACGTAAGGTATCTAAAAATGTATAATTTTGTTATCTGTACCAAAACTCAGGAATCGTTTTGGCACTAATATTGAAAGATATCAGATGATACCCATCCCTAATCAAAATACAAAACAAACACTCTTGTCCTTGTTGGCTCACACTGCTTTTTCTCTATTACTACCTCTCTCTTCTCCTTCAGCTAACCTCTATCTCTCAATTGTGCTCCTGCTCTCTTGAGGATACAATCCCTTACTCATTTTTTTTTTTACATTTTTCTCATGTTCATTTTTATATTTGTTCAGGCCCACTGACATGGATATCCTTCCTCTTCCCTCTCCCTCTCCTCACTGAACAATTTAGATTTAAAAAAGATACAAATCCGTTGGACTGAGCTGTTTTATCATCTTGTTGCCTCTCTGATGCAATCTTGCTCTTCATCCATGACGCCCACTTTTTATTACTTTTTTTTCCATCCATTTATTTTTTTTCCTATTTGGAGCACCCTAGTTGGTCTGATGATGTGCTGACTTCAGATGAACAGTTTTTAGAGTTTTCACTGACCCAGTAAAGTAGCTTTGAAATTCAAAGTCCCACCCCCCATCTCGTTTACTTCATCTTCCTCCCCTCCTAACCTCCTATAATTCTCTCCCACTCCTGATCTAATGCTATTCCAAAGTCTGTCAGCGTCCCAGTTCCTTCATTTGGCACATACTCGCCACCTATTACTCCCTGAGTCTATCTCTCACTTGCACTCATGTATAAAATGCATATGGCTTCATGAAATAAGCAGTCCCTCAAGCACAGTGACAGGCACCCACCAACACAAACCTGCTTGTGTCGCCAAACTGTTCGAGTTAACAAAATCTGACACGTGGGTGAACGCAGTCACACACAAGCAGCCAAAGTCTCAGACACACGCATGCATGCACACGCACGCACACACACACACACACACACACACACACACACACGCAGTTGTGTATGAAACAACTGACTGTTGGATATTTTGGGGGTCGGCTGGGATGGGGCGGGGGCACACTCCACTGCACCAGAGGAGTTAATTACCCCATACGATCAATAATTCATTACGCTGTCAGTTTGTGTCGGCGTGTCTCTGTATATGTGCTGGCATGTTTTGAGTACACGTAAGCATGAACGCCAAACTCTCCCAGTAAGCATTTTCCTTCCCTGGGAACGGCAGATTAAGAGGATTGACTCCGTAATGGATTAACCTCTGGAGTGTGTGCGTATGCGGATGCGTGCGTGTTCCTGCGTGTGTGTGTTGAGCAGGATCAGAAAGCCTATGTATGAATTGATTAGCTTTAGAAGCTCCTCTCCTTCCCTTTTAATGACCACATCAGCACTTTTTCACCACGGGGAGGATAAATGTAGAGCTGTCCGTCAAGCAAATGAGACGCCGTCCCTTTAAGAAGGGTTAGCTGTCACTCGAACATCACTCTTGGGAGCACTCCCCATGGACTAGGGAGACCCTGCTGTGTCTGTGTGTCGACAATGATAGATGGAGCCTGTGTGTGTATTAGTTTGCATGTGCGCGTGGGTAGAGGGGTGAGTGAAAGTCTTTATGCAGTATTTTTAGTCAGCAGGACTTCAGCTTTTAACTGCAACTTCCTGAGCAAACACCAAAGCCAGTGCATCCATTATCTATGCAACTGATATTGTTTATGGAATAAACATATATTCTAAATGGAAGAACGAAAACAGTTTGACAAGGGAAATAGAGACACAAAATGACCAATTACCCAGTTGGAAGCAACTATTCGCCCACTCCCTCAGTGTTTTTATTCCAACTGAACTCCTCAGGGATTTATACACATGGTCACACTCACGCACACATGCAGTCATGGATTTACACACAAATGCACATTCACATACTGTCCGGCTACAGTAGGGGGTCGACTCGTGTCCCCTGCATTAGATCTTGCTAAACAGAGGGCTGATGTTTGACACGTAGCACATACACACTCTGACAGCAGGGTACCGTCACACTGCTCACAGGCTTAGGATGCCGACACAAACACGCGAGCATGTGCACACACACTGACAGCTATTTTGTGGAGATAAAAAGGTGTTTAGATGTTAGCGGCAGGGTGCACGGTACTGTGTGTCAGCAATGTGTGAATAAGAAGGGATGAAGCTGGGCAGGAGGAGGAGGAGGAGGAGACATATATCTGGAGCCAGAGAGCGGACATGAGTCACAAAAGGCCTGACTTAGATTAAGACAAATTCATCCCAGTCACTTCCCAGAGGTCCTACCTGTTTGCTGTACTTGTTCCCAGTCTGGCAGCCATACTCTGAGCACTGGTCAGATCCCAGGGACATAGCATCTGCATTGCCACTGCCTCCGCTACTGCTGCTGCTGGAGCCGGCACTGCCCACACAACCCCCACTGCCCACAAAGGTGTTGGAAGGTGGCAGGTCTTGGACCGCCTGGTGCTTCTTTCCCTCAGCTGGGGGGGAGTGGGGCTGTAGATTCACTGCAGGGAGAGGTGAGCTGGATTTGTAGTGCCTGGCCAGATCTGGGCTCGACTGGTGTCTCCTGCCGCCACCCATCCGCGGGCTGCCGGGGTCACCGTCCACAACACAGTAGCGGGCCGCAAGACGCTCACTAGCACTGCTCAAATCCTCCTCGTCGTCATCATTGGCATGGCGACGCAGCCCGTTGACCGTGACAATACCGCTGTAGAGTGATCTGTCAGACTTCCCTCCTCCTGCAGCTGCACTACCGCCACTTCCATTGCGCTTGTCCCGTCGAGGTTTGCGTCCACGGTCTGATCCCCTGCCACGGCCGACTTGTGGTTGAGCCCCTGGAGGACTGAAGAAGTCTTCCTCGGGCTCCTTCTTACCGGCCTCATAACCATTCTTGCCCTGAGCACCACACTGCCGAGCTGTGACGACGAGAAGGATAACCAGGATGACCGCGGCGGCTCCTGCCAAAACACCAATAGCTACACTGAGGCGCTGTTTCCCTAACGCACGCTCACTGTCTGGATCCCCTGCGATGTCCAGTGACAGTGGAGCCATCAGGCTTCGGGCCACCTGGGGTGAGAGGGAGAGTGGAGAAGAATAAGGAGAAGAGAGAGAGAAGATGCAGAGGAAAGGAGAAAAAGCAACAGAAAGAGAGAAACCATCAATGAGAAAAAAGTCCAAAACAGCAACTGTAAAAGATGACAGTGGGTGTGAGCCATAGAGAAACATCAAACAGCATCTTCAACTTAATTAAACTCATCACTGCGTTTTAGTGGGGGAGCTCCTCCATTATTCCCAGACACATAGAGTGTCGCTAAATATATAATTGCTCTTGCTTCCCAGTTGCAGCATTTCAAGTTGCCTGTAATTCTCCATTTGTGATCTGGCATCAACTGGTACAGGAAATGCCTAGGATTACGCTGTTTAAAGCTGATTAAAAGAATAAAAGAAAACTTTAGACATTAAGGTCAGCGACAGTTAGAAGCAATAAATGTGCAGTAAAGGCAAGAGACAAGCAATGACTATATCCCCAGAACACAAGCTCATCTTCTGTCTCTTCAATGAACAATGTCCCTATTGTAAATGATAGCGTAGGCGTGGATTTGTTAAGGATTTGCTATCACAATTTTTTTTTTTGCACTGAGAATTGGATGGACAGACCGATAGAAGGCTACTGTAAATAAGTGTGCTCTATGGAATCCTTTTTATAGCCATTTTCTTTTTGTCTATTTAGGGTCTTGCGTGTGTTGTTCTATTAAGCAAAACAGTTTTTCTTTGACGCAAAGCAAATCAATGCTAATCCATTTCGATCAACATATAATACACTTAAAATATTTTATATTTGTATATTAGATTGAAGAGACAAATAACAATCTTCCATTATGAACACATAAACACACACACACACACACACACACACACACACACACACACACACACACACACACGCTATGAGCTTGTACACTAATAAACAGATCATTACAAGAAAGTGGGTTATGCTGAAGCACAAACACAGCCATTAATGGTTATGTAGCCTTACTCGACAGGATACAATGAGGCCGTGGAGTTCTGGTCTGTAGAGCCCTGCTGGTAATATGGGGCAGGGTCATGAATCTGAATATTTCTAATCAATACTTAACAACTATGTTGGGAGAATCATTATACAGAGACAATATACCAAAATGCGCACACACACACACACACACACACACTGAAATGTATGCATGCACATCCACAAGCCCACACAGAATGTAAGGTCTCCGTTAGCGAGAAAAACTCATTCTGCAGTCCTGACACCTCGTCCCGGAGCTCATACGACAATTCCTTTGGCCTGTCAGGGCTGGAAATTATATACTCATGTAATCCCTGCTGCCTTAAGAATGGTGGGTAATAAGGCTTGCAGGAATGAACGGGAGACAGACAGAGAGTGAAGGTGAGAGAGAGAAGTTCAATTTGAGCCCCTGTGGTTTGCAATAACCAAATAAAATAACTACACTATAACCTGGAGTATTGGTAATACTGCAGAGAGTGCTTCTCACAGAGCTGCACTGTGTAACTTGCTTATTACATTATCTAAGGCATATTAGGCTTACTCATATAGAGAGCCACATTATTCACTTCTTGTCACCCCCAAGCTAAGAATGGTGCCGTTTATTTCATTGTTTTATCACCATCTATCTCTGGGTTAAGTTTTCATTGTTTTTGAGCAAGTTGTGTTGGTTCTGTTCCATTATTCTGCTTCCACTGCAGAGGGCCTCTCCCCGCCAGGCTCCGCTCTCCCCTCAGCCCCATTGTTTCTCTTTTGCCTGCAGTATTCCTTTCCATTCTCATTCTGCTGGGCATGTCTCTGGCTAAGCACATCCCAGCACTGTCTGCTGTATTGTGTGTGCAAAACAGGGAAAGAAAATAGCACTGCTGTGCCATATGTGCATGTACTACGTGACAGTGCAATAGCCAAGTTTGTGTCTGTTTGGGAGAGTGCATGCAGGCACATGACAGAGCGATGCATCACAACGTGCAAGGTGTACGATTGTGAGTCACGTCACATGCGTGTGTGTGCATGTGAGAAGAAGAGATACCCCGACTGAGTGCAAGCTATGTATAGCCGCCAAAGTGCAGTTTGTGTATGTGTGTTTAAAGATACACAGGACAGTTAAGTGTTCAACAGGATGAGCGCAGCAGCCACCTCTACCGCCGTGTTCGTCTGCATCCCTCTGACGCATCCCAAACTCCCAGTGGAATCTTCCATTCTGCTGCATGAGCTTTGTTCCGGCTGGGCATAACACCACCATCTATCTGTTCCACTCTCCAAGGAATTTGTTATCTGCATGTCACTGCAGATGCCGATGCTGCAACCAAGACAAGGAGTTCTCCCCTGACCACACTATTGACCTAAGCTAAGACCTAAGTGCCTGATCTTAGTTGCGGCTCAATGCGTTCACAGCTCTGCATAAGAACAGAGAGCTGCAGTTTTGTCACTGATAGCTATTAGTCATATTTCTAGAAAGACATGCAAAACCCCACATTCCGAGATGAAAATCTCTTGATCTGAGATGTAACGCAAATTATACGAATGTGAAAATGTTATCACTAAAAGGTTTAATCAGCCTCACAGCACAGTGTACTTCTGATAAACAAAGCACCTTAAAGTTTCCCAAATGTCTGAGATATCACAAACTATTTCCAATTCCTTCTTCCTCTAGCTCAAACTCTGCAGCATCATATTGCAGCTAATTACCCAACATGTGGTTCACCAAGTACTGTTGGATAAAAAAGACTGGAGTCATTTTCTGCCGCGGTGCTGCAGCAGTAGCAGCCGTTTTCCTTCCCTAATTACATCTGGCATCCATCCACCACTCAGTTTGACTTCATTATGAGATGGAGGTATTCTCTCTTCAATGACTTCTACTCAATTACTCCGCCAAGTTCCTCCCTACAATCAAACTAAACTATGCATATTGTAATCAAAGACGGCTTTTTTATACCAGCTTGGACATATTACACCCTATTGTTCCATTCAATGGCCCCGGTCATTTCGGCACATTGCAGTTAATTCCACCTGTCAACGCCATTGTTCCACCGCTTACCAACTGTTCTGTTCTAATCCTCACCCCCTTGATTGTTCAATTTGTACTTTTCATTATACTCTTAAGTGACAGCATTACATTCATGAGATGTTCTTCTTACTGGCTAGAGCCCAAATTCTACACCTTCTATCTGTACTCCTGTTGTTTGTCTTTCCGACAAACCAAAGATGTGCAATTTTTCGGACACCGAGTTGTCTCCAGATGAGGTGAGTCAAAACTCTCAGGCTATGATTATACAAGGATGTGTTTTTCTCCTGCTTAAACAAAAGACTTCGTTTTTTAAGTGTCGTTAAAAATAAGGATACAGAGAACTCAAAGGGCACACTAAGCACAATTTCCTTGTAGTTGCTATGCGACTGTCAACAATATCTTTACAGCAACATAATTGAAAATGAAAAATCAGCTAAAGTTTACATTAGACACTTGGAAATCATACACATTTCCCCAAGTGCTTCTATTTTATTATCTGTTTGACACAAGCTGAAACACCCAGGGAAGCACCGCAAAATGAACACGTATAGTTTGCAGCAGAGAAGCACTTGCTGCATTGTAAGGTGTGTCCTCAGAAATCACAATCCTTCGTATATTTTTTTTCACACAGCCATCCCACACTTAGTGCAATGAAACATGTAATTTGATACAAAAGGGGCTTTTCACAGTATCTAAGGATGGCATGGTATTTTGGGTAACCAACAAAATCAGTGCTTTGACACATTTTTGGGAGATTTGTGCCTCTTATCTGTCTGGCTGTTCTCTTCCTCTCAAATGTCTCAGAGCTGAAATAGGGTTATGCTGTTTACGTCACATTACATGCACAGACCTGACAGTTGAAGACCTTCTCCTCACAGAAAATATGAGAACAAGTCTCATGAGTGGGGTTAAAACCACAAGCTGTTAGTCTCAGAACAAACACTGTAACCACAAGGCCACTGAGCCCATTTAATTATTAGTCAATACAAATTACTTTGCCCACACCAAAGACAAAGTTTTAGTAATTATTACCTGACAGCATTTATAGCTTAGTTGAACATTTTTTAAAGCGTAATGGGAAGTTCATTTGATTAATACAATGGGGGCAGAGAAGAGAGAAATATTTCAACCAGCATAGCATAATCTAAATTTGCTCATGCTGGCAGTTGTAGTTATTTCTGGTATCACAGTAATGTCTTTGAGTCTAGTCTATTACCTCTTCACCCCAGTATGGATCTTCCAAGACAACTCTAATTTTGCCTCCTTGTCCTTGGTTCAAGAAGACCACATAGATTTGTTCAATAATAGTAGGTGTATTAGTGAACAGATATTTCACATTCCTGATTCTCCCTGTAAACATTATTCATGTGGAGTTTATAGTGGTTTTCAGTTACTTTCCTCTCTGTCTGACCACTTCTGTTCTGCTCAGAATGCGCCGCATGACACAATGAAACCCCTAAACCTCATCAATATTCAGGGCTATAGTGAGGAGACACTGCTAAAGTACAACTAGTATTCAAATGAACATACTTCAACCTACTCTGTATTACAAGGCCAAAACTGGGACAGGCTCATCTCTCTTTCTCTGCCTCTCTAACACACTCCCCTCTAATTCTCTCTCTCTGTCCCACACACACACACACACACACACACACACACACACACACACACACACACACACACACACACACACACACACCTAATGCTCTAAGCTCTAAGTTCAATGTACCATAAAAAAGAACCACTTCAGTAATAACTGTTATTTTAACCACAAAGTCATTATAAGAATGTATGCTGGACAAAGAACATCCACACTACAAAGAAGCTGGCATTGCCAATAGCCCTCAAAAGAGAAATGGGGTTCTTTATCTGGGACAAATATAGACACAATTATTTTCTCAGAAATGGGCAGGAAATTGCAACTCCATGCAGACTGTGGAAGTTCTGCATTTATCTCATTCTATCAAGAAAATAATATTCTGACCAGTTTAGTTTAAACAGCTACAATCAGTTGTCATTACCACCCTCTTCCATTGTAATGTGTTATCAGAGTGGCCATTATTTGAATGGATCAAAGGACTGCATGGTCACTGTCATTATTGGTTATTGTTGCCATCTCTGTGGAACAATAGAGGTCTGAACACCACAAAGTAAGACGTATATAAAGATTACCTGTGCATCCACTATGGTAGTGTTGGTCAAGCTCTCATTGATGAAGACATGAACCAGGGCGGTGGCACAAAGAGAGGGGGCCCCACTATCATTCACCCGGACCACCAGGCGATGTAAACCTCTGTGCCGCCGCTCCAGAGGTTCTGCCAGGGTGATCACTCCATTGGTGTGACCAATCTCAAACAGTCTGAAGGGATTTCCACCTACAAGAGCAAAGCGAAGGTCTGCATTTGGGCCAGTGTCTGAGTCTATGGCTGTTACAGTCTTGACAATGGTGCGGGCACTGCTGGCAGGAGGAAGGAGGGTGTAGGACTCATTGGCTGGAGAGGTGATTGATGGGGCATTGTCATTTTCATCTGTGACAAAGAGCGAGACGGTGGCGGTGGCAGTTTTGCGGGGCTCCCCTCCATCCACAGCCCGGACACGGAAGGTGTAGGTGGAAAGCTTTTCACGGTCAAACGATGCTGAGGAGAAGATGGTTCCTGTGTTGTTCTCAATGGAAAACACCTCTTCTTGCTCTTTTTCATCATCTTCTCCTTCTATCTTCTCTCCTGTCTTCTTCTCATCAACTCCATCCATCTCTACGAACAAACTAAGTTCTGCATTCTCGCCTTCGTCAGCGTCAGTCACAGTGACCATGCCAACTGGACTGTTGGCGAGCAGATTCTCTTTCACGTAGAACGTAAAGATTTCCTGAACAAACTTTGGCGCGTTGTCATTGCGGTCAGTCACCTGAACGACAACAGTCGCAGAGCCTTGCAGAGATGGGGTACCCTTGTCCTTGGCAATAACCCGGAGTTCATACCTCTCTCGCAGCTCACGGTCCAGAACCCCAGTGGCACGGATATCTCCATTATCGGCATCTATGTAGAATGGCCCATTAGCAGCAGGGTCTAGGGAGTATACAATCTCTGCATTTTTGCCGCTGTCTGCGTCTGTGGCTACCACAGTGACTACCCTTTCTCCAGGCGAGTTATTCTCGGCAAAGTGGACCTCCACAACGCTCTGGGCAAAGGTTGGGGCATGGTCATTGATATCAACCACTCGCACCATCAGGGAGCTGTTGCTGGACAGACTGGGGCTGCCTGAATCTACTGCCACAATAGTAACACTGTACTCTTTGGTGGCCTCGTAGTCCAGCAAGGCGGAAGTATGTAAGAAGTATTTTTTCTTATTCCTGGGAAAATAATAAGAAAAGAAATGTCATGAATGTAGTTGCTTCCCTAAACAAAAATAATATAGATCTTCAATAGTAGTCAAACAAAATACTAGTGCTGCGCCCACTTCGTTAATTAGCTAATTATCCGGGTGATTGTTGACTACAGATTCTTCAGTCAGTAGTCAATGTGTTGGTTTTTTTTATGGATAATGTCCCATTACATGCTAAAAATCTCAAGGTGACATCCACAAATGTCTGTTGTCTGACCAACAGATCAGACCAAAAACAGATAAGATTAAAAGGATTTGAAAAAGAAAAGCAGCAAACTCCTTCTTTTGAAAAAAAAATGAGTTTTTTTTTCCAAGAATAACTGAAGCAATTAATCGATTGTCAAGAAAGTTGGCAATTTTCTGTCAATTTGACTAATTGATTAATTAATTAATTATTTCAGCTCTAATAACTAATTAGTATTTAATATGCACTAGATTTTAAGAGATCTTCCTGCGTGACTGCAGTCATCTGCAGAGAGATAATAACACTGAAGAAACAATTACATCAACTAATCGACAGGCTGAAGACCTTTAATAACTATTACTTCGACTTTGAATTGTTTTAGTCAGGGACAGCCCTACAGTCAATACAACAACCAACCTTACTGTACAGGTGTCATAACCAGTAGCTGTAATATCCTAAGATGGCCTTCTCTATTTCCCTATCTGCCTCCATGCAATAGCTTCAGGAAATATCCTTACAATTGACTTATGAGCATTGACATTTGCAGCTTGCGCTAGTGGAATAATATTACAGAGAAGTCTAAAACCCTTGACTTTACTGAATATTTATGTTCAAAGTTTACAGATTGTATGACATTATAACTACTCTGTAGCCTTATTGAATGAGTGGCACTACTTGAAGCAAGCTTAATGAAATCTGCATGAAACAACACTTGAGCCACTGTTCTCTGAATTCTCTGTGGAAAATAAAACACCTCCTGGGGCTGTAGTGTGGGTGAGACTCATAGCAACTGCATGCTGAATGTGTAAATGTCAAGATCTGAAAACTTAGAGGATAAAAACAGTACCAGCCCCTGATAAAAAAGACTTAGATACTCTTTGTCTATGACTGATGTTAATTTTTACCTTTACAACAAAAATGTATATACTAGTACATGACTTTACAAAAATGCATATACATACCTGGGGAGTTACCTAAGCATGAGTCAGAACTATATTCAAATTAATGTAACTCTGAATCAGGGACAGCATAATAGATAGCTATAAGATACAATTTGCTAAATGGCATGTTAATGAACCAGTTTCTAATAATATGGGTATTTTAAATAATAACCAGTTTTTAATGAATTATTCCTGTGTTGCTGTAAAGTGATGCATCTCACAGAGCTATTATTTGAAATGCATCATTACTTCATGATTATATTACCATTACTTACAATTTCTATGTTCCCTCAAGAAAAGTAGTGCATCATCCTACCTAAATGACAGGAACTGATTATTAGATACTGGTTCATTACTGCAATATCTAGCAGCCTGTTTTCAAGCTACTTATTATCCTAAATTAATAATTTATTCAGAATAATTGAGGAAATTACTACTTTAATAAGTAGTTCTTTCCTTCCTTTGTGATGAGTGAGGATTCCTGTGCCTTAGTCTGCAGGGTTACCTTTGGTCTGGCTTACCTGTCAAACGCTTCATCTGCAGGTAGGGGTGGGAGTGCTGTTTCACCAGCTGGCTTCAATGTGAATGGGACATCTCCTACAACTGTGCACGTCACAGCCCCATTCTCTCCCTGGTCTCGGTCTGACACCTGCACCAGAGCTACTGGTGTGTCCACCAAAACATTTTCCGGCACTAATGCTGCCCCATCTCGAACGGGGATCCGTCCAATCTTCCGGATCTCTACAACTGGGACATTGTCATTTTCATCCCGGACAGCCAAGATTACAGTGGTGCGGTCAGTACGAGGTGGCTGACCCCGGTCTCTGGCCGTTACGGTGAACCTCAATTGAGCCACTTCTTCCCTGTCGATCCTGTGAAGAACGCTCAGCCATCCAGTTGCCTCGTCCAACCGCAGGAGTCGCCTGACAGATTCAGTGGCAGCTCCAAAGACGTACTCCACCTGCCCGTTGACTCCAATGTCACGGTCAGAAGCTCTGACCTGGAGGACAGGTGTACCTGGAGGGGCATTTTCTGCCATTTCTGCCTCATACGTGGACCTTTCAAACTGTGGGCTGTTGTCATTCACATCAGTGATGGAAACACGAAGCAGGGCTTGGGAGGAACGCGGTGGGTTCCCTCCATCTCGAACCCTGAGGACGAGCTCATATGAGTCTTTTTGCTCACGATCCAATGTGCCTTTCACAATGAGCTGTGGCTGTTTTTCGCCATCTGGTATATCTGCAACTTGTAGTTCAAACACTGTGCTCCTGGCTCCTCCTCCATTATCCCCACTTCTACCCCTCCGGTCACCAACTCCATCTACTCTAGTAATGGGATTTCCTCCTGCTGTGCGTCTTGTTGAACTTGACCCAGCTCCACCATCTTGAATCAGCTCATAGCGGTCGATGCCGTTTCGCCCAAAATCCCTGTCTGTGGCTGTGGGCAGCAGGTAAAGGGTTCCTATTGGGCGATTCTCCTCAACTGAGAGCTGGAGCACAGGTGAGGGGAAGGAAGGTGTGTTGTCATTGATGTCTGTTATGACCACGCGGCCTTCGAACAGGTCCACCCAGCTCTGCAGAGGCCCTATGACTGACACCTCAAAGTCTAAGAAACACTCATTTTCATCAAATATCATCTGACACTGTGGGAGCTTCTCTCTGTCAATGCGCCGTGGGCCTGTTGTCAGCTCACCTGTCACATTGTCAATCTTGAAGAACTCTGAGCCACTCTCCAGGGCAAAGGTGACATCCCCGCTGCCTGTACCTGCCGTGAGGCCCAGGTCGGCGGCAACGTTTCCAATTTTGACATCAGGTGGGCCCTCTTCCGCCACCCGGTACCGGAGAGCTGAGTAGGCACCCGGTAGCTGAGTCAGCAACTGCAGCACTAAGACCACGAGGCTGAGAGCCTGCGCCGCGGAGGAGTGCACTGCACCAAGCCTCTGCATGGCTCCTTCTTCCTCTCGCCTCTCTCCTTCCCCGCTCTGTCTGCCTCCGAGCTGCGGCTTGCCTCTTCTTTATTAGTGTTTTGTGGTCTGGCGTACCTCACAGCGTGGGTGTTTGATTTATGCTTCTTACACTCTCCCTGTCGCTCTCTGCGGACTGCCGCCTGAGGTCCGGAGAAAAGCTTCCGCACTCTCACTGTAGTTCACTTGAGCGGTGCAAGGCTCCTTTCTTTTATTCTCCTCCTACACTCAGTGCTTTTGTTTTTTAACTTCTGTAACAATTGCGGTGTCTCGCTAGGCTGGTCATGACACAGAGATATGAAAAAAATCCATTCTGCTGCTAAAAAAAAGAAAGAAAAAGAAACTAATTCATCAGTCTTTGATTAATCCACTTCACTCTTTCTTCACTCCTTTCTTTCCCCGCCAACCGGAGAGCTATCCCGTTGTCACAGGAGGACGCTTATCAGTTCATAATGCCATTTGTAAGTTCTTTTTTATTCCAGTCACATTTGGGACAGCGGCTTTTCTCGCGTTTTTCACAGTTAGAAACTGCAATGCAGCACCACACAAAAGGGGGGAGAAAAAATACTGCTCGGCTCTCCGGACGCCGAGGAAAACCCCCCCATAAAGAGGAAGAAAAATCAGTTTGGAAAAAGTCTTAGGGATGCTCCTACTGGATCTTTTTCTTACCTTCAGATCCAGCTGCGTTTTTCCTCCTCTTTTTTTTCCCGCAGTGGAGCAACGTGCCAAGCCGTCGGATTCCTTCACGCAAGTTATGAGGAGTGCTCTTCAGAGCGAGTTTCTCACATTTTCTTCTCATAAAGGAGGAAATTAGAGCCTTTCTTGGCGAGGTTTAAAAACAGAGATCCCAACATCATCATCAATTCAGCGTATTCCTGTGCAGCCTTGTGTTCGGGATGGATGTCTCGGTGATGGACCGAGTGTAGATGCGTCTTTTTCCAAGAGTCCCGCATTCTCTCTCTCTCTCCTCTCGCTCTCTCTTTCGCTCTCTCTCTCTCCTCCACATGCGCCTCCTCCTCCTCTAGCTTTTTTTTTCTCTCCCCCTCTCACCTGCACTGCTTGGGACTGCTGCTGTTCTCAAGCGATGCTGCAGTCTCTCTCTCTCTCTCTCTCTCTCTCTCTCTCTCCCTCTCTCTCCGCGCTACTGCAACATTTTCCCCGGCCGCGTAACTCGATCGCTGAGCTGTAACGAGAGAGGCAGCAGAGGCGGTGTTGGGTCGCCGTGTGTGTGTATGTCGGTTACCAGGGACAGACCTCACCTCCTCCTGTCATATAGGAAGATTAAATGGCTTGGTGTCCCGGCTGCTGACAGCTCCTGGTGGGGGGGGAAGAAATATCTTTATATTCACACATTCATACAAAGGACAAAGAGAGGCGCCAAAGAAAAGAGAGTGATCTGGCTTTAATACAAGTCAGCCCGGTGCTCAGTCATATTTTTTTGCTGGTGCAGCTATTTTGCCGGGGCAAGTGTAAAGTGCTTCATTCATTCTTTTCTGAGAGAGACAGAAATAGTCAGATACTCTCTAACGCATTGGGAAATTTGCAATAATAGGCTATTCATTCATAGGAATTTATAATATAGCCATAGTGGTACAGATAGTGCACTGTCTAATGGTCTAACCTAATGGTGGACTTCTTACTGTACTCAACTGCTGCAACCAATAATTTTTAGGGGCAAATAAGTAAATAAATAAATAAAAGCAGTCTGCATCATATATTGATTTACTTATTTCTTTGTCCCTGAAAAGAAATGGCTATGTATAAGTAATGGTAATTATTATTTTTTCATTTATGTTTTTATTTATTTATAACACTCAGACATGGTTTCTATTGTTTTTTCATTTTTCGGCCGCAGCCTCCACCTCTCTCACACACACACACGAACATGCACTCACTGCTGTGAGGACGTTTGTCTCTCAGCGGACCGACCTGCTCGGTGAGGAGCGCAATGCAGCAGCGGTCTGCTGCTATTGAACACTACCGGGGCTTCCTCGCTGCCGCTCTGTTAAACCCTCTCTGCATTTCTAATTCTCCCCGAGCCAGCCAGGGCCGTTTGCAAGAGGACTAACTGTGCTGCCCAGTCTGGCTAGAAAAGTAGGGGAGTTCCCCAACATAGTGTTATTGACCGAGAGAGAGAGAGAGAGAGAAAGAGAGAGAGAGAGAGAGCGAGAGAGAGAGAGAGAGAGAGAGAGAGAGAGAGAGAGAGAGCGAGAGAGAGAGAGTGGTGCGCACCGGCTATTAGTGAGCAGTTTATGGCTGGCAGAGAGTAAACAAAGACTGACAAACTGCAGAGAGAGGTCACACATCTCTCTCTCTCTCTCTCTCTCTCTCTCTCTCTCTCTTTTTTTTTTTTTTTACTCCTCTCTCTTTTCCTGACATCTCCCATATGTTTCTCTCTTTCTCTCACTCTCTCAGCTGCACCCCAGGAGGAACTTGTGCGCGTGTGTTTATGCCCCCCCCCTCTCTCCCCGTTTGGTATTCCAGAGGCATCGTCACGCGCCGGCTCCGAGCGCACCCACGCCCTCTGTCGTTCGACCTGCGCGCGCTTTTATTTCCCTCGAAATCAATCGCGAGATGCCGTACGTGCTTGCATCAGCGTGCGCGTGAATTTGGGGGGAAGAAAGAAAGTTTCAGAGAGAGAGAGAGAGAGAGAGAGAGAGAGAGAGAGACTTGTATGTCCATGAGCGTTTGTGTGGTGGGTCAGGTCAGTTCCCTTTTAGGCTACTTCAGTTGATTTACAAAAAAAACATCTAATAAAAATCAGTTGGCCTGAGCATTCTGTTATATCCAACCCATTAAGATATAATTGAACATGAATCCTCTTTCATCAGCAAATGAACTGCAGTTTCAATTTGCATATTGAATGAAAAGTGGTGTGTGTGTCTGCATCTGTGCACATGCCCTGGTGTGTGTTCTAGTTAAAGGCAGGATGTTCTTTGGAGAAACATAACCTGGGTTGACGTCTGTTATAGCCTAAAGGCCTAATCTTCTGTTTGTGCTATCACAAAAGAGGATAACAGCTTCACCACGTGGTCTACAAGGATAACTGTGGAGAAAATGAAGACAATCTTGACACACATATTTTACAATATTCGGCAACTGCAGCTGTTATTCAAGGACCAGGGGATCAAGTTTGCCACTTTTCCTGATGACATTTTGAACTCATTCCATAGGCTTTTTAAAGGCATGTTTTTTTTTTTGGGTCAGATCATCTCAGAAAAGCCCTTTTCTGTAGTACTCTCATTTCCAACAATGGACAGAAAGAAAATAACTTTAACATTCAATAGACAAGTAGTCATTACAAGCTTGTCACTGTGACCTTGGTGGTCATAAAGCCCTTTGACAGTCTTATGTTGACTCACCTGAATCACATCACAGGCCTCCTGGATTTCACCTCCTGCACAGTCCAGTAGATACAAACCCAAGGATATATGCCTGGTGGTGGACTTCAGCACAGCGCTCACCGCTTTGATCCATGAACTGCTTCACACTAAGCTTTCCTGACTCACCATACCTGCCTCCAGCTGTCATGGGGTTTCTGATAGGTAGAGGAGAGCAAGAAAGGCTGGGAAAAGCTACATCCAGTCACCACTGGGGAACCCCAGCGAGGTGTGCTCTTTCCACTGCTTTTCTCCTTTTACAATAATTGTGTACACCACCAAGGAATCCTCTTTTTGTAAACTTGCAACGCAACACTTGGTAGACTTGGTATATTGTGGGAAGTCTACATACCAACGGTATTGTGAACAAACAAACACTTGCTGTAGATAGGTCCTTTTTTTTTTTTTCAGGAGTATTGCAGCCACCGTAGTGTCTCCTACACGCTTGAAACGGGGAGGGTGAAGAGAGCAGGTTGCAATCTGCAATCTCACCACTAGATGCCACTGAATTCCACGCCGTTCCTTTAAGCTGAAGTAGAAAGGCTTTGAATACTCTATTGTACAAAAGGGCAGGTGGAGAATGCACTTGGAAGAAATATAACCTTAGTTTAGGTCTACATATTATCTCTATAGAACTGAACTCTGGCTATGCTAACTTAACATAAACTGAATAGAACTGAACAGACTAAACTCACATAAGACAAACTTGAGCTCCCAAAACTGAATACAAAGAGGAACATTATATAATGGCATGATCAGACCATTCATTAAAAACAAAGGGGTAACACAAACACTACCAAAACAACAAATAAAACCAGACAGGACAATTAGTCTATCAGTATAATACTGTAACAATTAACCAAAACAAAACACCAACAAACTAATAGACCAAAGGATTGGCTGACAATAAGTTTATTGTGTTTTATCTGTTTGTACAGATTTGCTGCATTTTACTGCACCAATTTATTATCATCTAAAGAGCACAGACAAGGAAGTAGAGAGTTGGCAGCACGCTTGTGTCCTTAACTTTGTACAATACCCTAACGCGGACACAGTGGCCGGTGCACTCTTCTTTCTGATGTGCTAAAGAGGCAGTTTTAAGGTTGGTAAAGCTAAACGGTTCAATAAGCCATTCAAGAACACCAGCTCTGTTGTAGGCCTGAGTCCAGATTGTTTAGAGATTGAATTAATCCTGCACGACTCCCATCCTCTCTATCAGAGTGATAGAACCAACAAAGTTTAATACCTTCAGCACCACCGTGGTCTCCTTTTCATCCACACACATCTAAGTACATATAATTCCTATAATTGCAGATTCCAGATAACATGTTGATTAATTTTGCTAGGTATGAATCTCTGGACACACATGCATGGGCTACTAAAGGTACACAAGTTGTCAAAATAATGTCATTTCATTAAATTGGACTCAGCTATGAGGCCCTGGTAATCAGCAGTTTGATGTCTTTTCAAAGTAACTACTGTCGCAGAGCTCTAAAGGGGCCAAATCATTTGTGCTCCAACTGCAGGAGTATCAGTCAAAAAACTGTTAAAATATTTAATAGGTCCAGGGGAAGAGTCTCCAAAATCGTGACAGCATATGCCAACACAGACAAACTGCAGTGACAAAGGGGAACAGCAGTCAAAAGCTGAAACTAACCGACAGGGATATGACACATATAAAGTACAGTGGGTTGACAAATGCTGCTAATTGTCCCGCAACCTAACCCGTGGTTCACACCGCCCCTGTCTGCGGCTTCTCACCAAACCGCCAGTCTAGTCACAGACCCCTCTTGCCCCACAGACACACAGACCACTGCATTTGACGCAGCAGACAAGTCAGCAACATTTCTATCTACAGTTCCATATTTATTCTGTTTAGTTAAGTTAGCTCACCTTTATAAAATAACTTACATACCTAGAGACAAACACGAAAATAGCATCCTCCTCCTCGTCCTCCTGGCATGTATTCGCCTCCTCATCTGCTTCTTAGTAAAATATATTGACGGTAACTGATACGTCTGTGATATTAATATTTACCTTCAATCTTTATGCTTCTTTTCATCAAACGAGAAACACAAACAATGGCCTTTAATGCCCCTCACTTCCTGTTTTTTGACGATAATTTGCCTGAAAATAATCCTGGAGAATATTCCCTTGAATATAAGAGGAAATGTTGATTTAAATTAGTGATAAATTATTTTTATTCGATGGTAGCTCGGACCGTAATGTTGTGATTAGTCTAGAGTAGTGAGAGCAATCTCCAAAGCGCTGTGTCAGAGCTTGTTGTGATCGATACAGCCATGTGATACAGAGAAAACATACGTTTGAATATACTCCAGTCTGAACAGTTAATTGTTCATTTAATAGGCAGTACATACTGATTGAGTATGTAGAAGGCAGTGCGTTAGTATCTGGTTTCAAACACAGCCATAGACTTGCTTTAGCTGTACAAATTGCAGTGCTAATGCTTAGGTAGCTTGACATTAACAGGAGAATACAGACTTTCTTTCTTGCAGCGTTAAAGGACTTTGAGCAATCGGACTGCTTGTGGATGAGTAACCCAGTTGTGTTGGCTGGTCACAAAGATTGACCATTTACATTTTGGGCCTGATCAACCTTGCAACAGGTGGTGTACACTAACAGGTAGGTAAGTACCTAAGTAGTAAGTATTTTAAAATGCACTTGAATTATTGCTTAATTTATTTTGTTGATTCAGATAAGTAAATGTGTACATGTTTAAAGTGTATTTGATGCAGGCTTGAAGTATATTTCCCAAAGTTTGAGAAATGTGGTTATTATTATAGATTAATATTTGAATATTAAAAGTATGCAACTTAAATATTTGAGATATGCTCAGTATTACTGGCATTTAAAGGTCCAGTGTGTAACATTTAGGAGGATATATTCAAAGAAATGGAAAATAATACTTAAAGGTATGTTTCATTAGTGTATAATAACCTAAAAATAAGAATGTAATAATGTTTTCGGCACCTTAGAATGAGCCTTTTATATCTACAGACTGAGCGGGCCCTCTTCCACCGAAGCCACCATGTTAAACTGCTATGTTTCTACACTAACCCAGAACGGACAAACCAAAGACTGGCTCTAGAGACAAGAAAAATACAGTACATTCTTACTTTTTTTGTAATTATTGGCAACAATTTAAAGCTAGGGTATTTAAAATGCATTTTCTGTATATTGGTTGAATTTCTTTTCACATCATGACAGCAATCAATGACTCGAATGCTCTTGCAAAAAAACCTCAATGCCCATGACTAGAAGAAAAATGCATGGAAACAGTCTAGAAGTATTTTTTAAAGGTTTTTTAATGGAGAAGAATCTGGGCTCTGCCCTTGATGGTTAACAGTCCAGCCAACGCCCCTTGCCCAACACTGTTAGACTGTATTTTCCTGTAAGTAGCAGTCAGTAACTCAATAATAGAGCAAAAATACACAGGATAGATAACATTACTATTGAGTTGTCAGTAAATTAACTTACACTGTTCACACAGCCTGGTTGAGCAGAACAGTGCAACAATGATATTTGTGATTTTTATTCTGATCTATTCACTGTGGTTTTGCCCCTGAGGATGTTTGCAGTAGTTTTCTAGTTGGCAACAGCACATATGTACACACTGTTTTACCTTTCATGTTTTTGAGGGATTTTGTTGTCGTATATTTTTTCTCCCAGTGGACAAATCAGAAACAATCTGCAACAGGCCACAGAACAGATCTATAGTGACTGTGAATGTGTGTAAGGGGTTTCCCTTTGGGATTTATTTTTGGCACTAGCATTATGGAATGACTGCATAGACTCCACCAATCCCCACAGGGAATTTCCAGGTCAGGTGGGACATGTAGGGCTCTACACTAGCGCTCTAACTTACCCTGGTGTATCTGCCCTGTTTTCTTATTACTTCACCTAGTAGGCTGGTAAGGTAGCTGATTCATGTTCACATAACCTAACACAAATACTGATACTGACACTGAAAGATAAAGGGGATGTGTTTGTACCTTAATTAAAGGTGAGAGTTGAATTGACTTTGATGTAAAAACCTAACCTCTATAAAAGAGTGTTTTTTATTCATAGAAACAAAAAAAAAGGAGATTTGAATCTCTGTAGTTTGTCAGTGAAGTTAAATTTAGAGAGAGAGAATACTACAGGTCACCATATTTAATATATGTTTGTATTCAAAAAAATTTTAAAAAAAATTAATTAAAATCAAATTACATTTATTAACTGAGGATTTATGTTCTTTTGTAAAAAGAAAAGAAAAGAAAAATAATTGGTGTTCTCCAATACATTGTGACAGAAAATGATTATTTACTTCCAGACAATAACTAGAGAGGAAAAGGAATTTCCCTCTAGTTAAATTCCCGATGAACTGATCCCGATTTAAGCCATGGTATTTAACTCTTTCCTGCATCATCCAACTCTCAGTGGAAATGGTAAAATGACTGAGATGAGGATTAACCAAAAATATTTCTGTTACATTGTAAAAGAACCAGTGTGTAGGGTTTAGTGGCTTCTAGCAGCGAAGTGGCAGACTGCAACCCTTTGAATACAGCTCAGCCTTCCAAGTGTGTCGGACAAACCATTGGGCTACTGTAGAAACATGGCGGCCTCCATGGAAGAGGACCTGCTCCTTCTGTAAAATAAAACGTTTCATTCCAGAAGTGTAACATATTTGTTTTTGGCCCCGGTGCAAATATTTTTCTTGTGCCCCCCCACCCCCTGCCCCAAAAAGCATGCTTGTGTACACAGGGGTTTATGGACACACAATGACTCTGCGCAGTTGCAAACCTTTGATCAGCACCATGGACAGCAGACGAAGTGCCAAATCCCACAGCCAACTATCAAACAACCAGAATAGCTTTAGCCAGCCTACAGTAGCAAATCAACACAAAGTAGCTTGCACAGTATGTCAATAACCACAGAACAAATAGCGATCAAGAAAAGCACAGCAACTCATTATAAGCCTACACGGTATGAATGCATGGATGAGGGCATCTGATCACACAATTACTTGCATATCAATGGCACAGAAGCCAAATGTTATCACAGACGCAGATTACAGTAAGTAAGTAAATTCCTCCCTCTGCTGTTCTCTGTTGGGGGTATAGCCAATCCAGTCTAGAGTCTTCCTTGTCCCATGCTGCTCGCGCTACTGGGTCACTGCTGAACGTGGTATGCGAAGGCGCAAAAGGGCCCTCCCACGGACACTAGACCATTGTCTCTGTCCCTCGTGGGCTCTTATAACCAGCTGGGCCCCAGCACATTGCACCGGCTGCACTGTCTGTACTTACGGCACTGGCTCATTCTAAAGTAACTAAAACCAAAAGATTCTTATTTTCAGGTGATTATACACTAATAAAACATACCTATGACTATTATATTCCATTTGTGACAACGGATTCTCCTAAATGTTACATACTGAAGCTTTGAACCTGCAATTACGGATTTTTTGTCTACTTAGCTGCAGTGGAAAGAAGCTCTGATCACAGCACTGACATATTATCACCAAGATGGTAAAGTGAGCTTGTTAGTAAATGGTTGGCTATATACACCTCCAGCAGATATGGAGCAACATTATCATGATGAATGTGAGTTTGATATTCACTCTCCTTTCAGCCCTGTTTTTGGTCTCCACCAACTTTCGAGGGAATGTCTTGCTCTTACAGTTGGGACATACTAGCTGTGTTAGCAGTGCATGCAAGTCTCAGAACTGCTTGCTTTTTATTTAAGTACCCATGTTAACGGCTTAGCGCAGCTACACAGCCTGCCTGAGCAGCGTGTCTAACATGCAACTGCAGTGTTGCTTCAATAGAGAGTAGTGGTCTTGCCTATTTTTGTCTCCAAGCTGCACATGAAGTTATCACTGATACAGTTTCATTGATACTGAGCATTTAGATAAAAGAGAGAAGTCATTGTCTGGTCAACGGAGTGTTTTATATATTTTCTGTCCCTTTGTTGTGACTGTTATGTTCTTGGTAAGCTAGTTCATTTAGCTGGATAGAAAAGATTATGGATAATAGATATAATGGATATGGATAATTGAGTGATTACTCTGCATGTTTCTTGCAGGCTGGGTTTTTGTTGAGACTATACTAGAGCTAGAACTGTGCTGCTTGAATGGCTGTCATCCTACTGCCTCCTGGTAGGTCACGTGTTCTCACCGCTCACTGGATCTTTGCCGTCATCATCTTCAGTCCTCATCTCCATCAACCTTCTTCACCTTCTCCATCATCTTGGGAGCCAGGATGGACAGTTTTCCTTGCTAATGGTGGTAGGACCTTAAATGCACTAAAAAACTCAACACAAACAGAATGACCTCCGACAGACAGACTGATTTCATATGCCCTTGTTTATCTCTGTGAAAAGTATTGTTTAAGATCTTGTTTTTTGTGGTCTTTTTGTTTTTATTTAAGTAAACTGTGTTGGAATCTTATTGACCTAGTTAAATCTTGGTTGCCATATAGAATGATGTAATTAGCCGTATATGGCTTTCTCTGAAAACGGACCATACATTAGTCAGTATTAAGAATTTTCATTTCAACTGGTAATTGGTCCCGTTTGTGAAATGCAATTTTGTGTCATGCCCAAGAGGTATGCAAGTTCAGTGATTCATATAACAAAAATAGAAAGTGTAGTGCTCTAAATGAAGTACTATATATGTTTATTTTTCTAACTGAAAGGAAATAAGACACTACGGTTTAACATAAGGATATTTGGTTGTCGGTGTGAGTCCTTAAGGCAAATGGTTACGTAATGTCATTGTGTACTTCACTGCTTCGTCTCCTCTTTGAACCTAGGCACTTAGATATACCTGCAAACTTGGCTACACATGCCAAGTTGGTTAGATTAATGTGATAAAAATATAAAACACGCCGATGTGCACCCTGGTTGCCTAGAGGTTTAGGTGCCGACGATAATCGTTTACTCCTCTCATTCCTGTCATCTGTATACTGTTGGCTATTAAAGGAATAAAAAAATGCCCCAGAAATATTGCAGATTCCAGGTAAAAAAAGGGTACCTGTGTCGCTTGTTGTAAAGTTACTATTATTGGCAAGTTCTTCAATAGAAAAAAAAAGCATTTTCTGTTAAGTTAAACCGCTACTGTCTTTGTTCTGACTTTATCATATCTTTTATTTCCAAAGGGCTGAATAAATTCCTCTTGCTTCTTACTGAGGCATACAGGTGGACGTCTTTCTTTCTTAATGCTTTAGAAAAATAATATTTCAGATCTTTATACAGGGCTATATCAGTTAGAAGTGCAAAATTCTTCTTAAAAAACAATTCAGAAATCCCATCAACCATATATATTCATTGCAATTTATGATTCTGATTAGTTGCGACATACATGTATTGGATTATGTTTAATGGTTCTTGGAAAGAGACTGTCACGTTGCAGAGCATAAATCTCAGAAGTGTAATAGAGAGAGATGGCTCTATTTTCTTCTTTCTCTCACTCAGCCATTCTCACCTCGCACGCACGCGCGCGGCCCCCCCACACACACACTAAATCATGATGAAGGAAGTAGAAATTCTTGTCATCTCACACGCATACAAAACAAACTCTGTCTCAAATATGGACAACATACATAATTGCACATATGCTATTCTTGTTTCCTTTTACTGTCTCTCTCTGTCTCTCTCTTACTTCTTACTTTGACATGCAAGCATGCACACACAAGCACACACACACACACACACACACACACACACACACACACACACACACACACACACACACACACACACACACACACACACACATTCTCTCTTCTATTACTACTTTTTACTTCCCACCTGTCAGGTCTGGAAGAAAGGTATAAGAGCAGATAGGTCTTGACAGAGCAGCGAGTATACACAATGCATGTGCGTGCATGCACACACACATGCAGACACACACATGCACACACACCATACTTTATTTCCTAGTGATCCTTCATCTCTCTGAATCTCTCTCTAAGGCTTCCCTCCTAACCCTCTCTTATGCTGTCTATAAAGATGTCTCATTCTTTCTTTTTATTCTTTCTCTGACAAGACATTGAGAAAGGTTTCAAATATGCCTTTCAATCTTTACGCTCAAGCTTACATATACAGTTAAATGAGCT
This sequence comes from Dicentrarchus labrax, assembly GCF_905237075.1. Lineage (NCBI taxonomy): Eukaryota > Metazoa > Chordata > Actinopteri > Moronidae > Dicentrarchus > Dicentrarchus labrax. The sequence continues at coordinate 22,272,210 of NW_026136721.1, read as the reverse complement.
CTTATTGGTCTTTGAAAAAATATAAGAAATCCCTCTTGATTCACCATAGTGGCCATTTGCTTTGTTAATGCATTGAAATTCAGCTAGCTTTACTGCAGTGGAAAGCAAAAAAAAGGCATCTATAATGCTGAACAAAACTGTCAGCATTATTGTAACAATTCAGTTTATGCCAGTGTTTTATATATACCTGCAGTTCTACGCCATCTGAGTTAAAACATTTATATACAGTAGTTTTAACCACCTGCTCAATCAAAGATTCTGTAAGACATTGGTAAACAGAACAATTAATTATTTTAACACTCCAAGTAACCAGCAATCAAAACATTGTCAAATCTGTGTGAATAAGTATGTAGAATAAGACCTTGGATCCAGTGGTTTTGATGCTTTTTTTCAACTGTTTTTTATTGAAGTAATACCCACGTTGATTGAATTTCCACCCTGATATTATGTCCCACACATCCAAAAGTTGTTGTGTTTTCTGATGCAAAAAGCCACTCATCATCACAGTAAACAAGCTCAGAAAATACTTCCGGTAAGTAAAGAGAAAAATCTCTTTAAGAGGTATGACAAATATAATAATGAAAATACAGTGTTTGATTTCCAATTTTGCATTTCTTAATCACAGACAAACAAAACTAAATGATTTTTCTTACTTATTATGTATTTTATTTTAAGCACATAACCAAGTTAATAAATTTTGTCTTGAAAAATGAAACATTTGTCAATAATAAATCCTCAACTTAAAGTAGTCATGTTAACATATTGTATTTATATAAGCAGTGAGAGTTTAATTATGTCTCAGTCTAACTTTTTAAGTTTAAGAATATTAATATAATACGCTTATAAGAAGGTTTTAGTCTTTGACCACACACACATGCACAATGTACAATGTCTCTAACACTTGCCAATAATAGTTTAATTCAAGCAGTGGCAGCCTTAGTCTTAAACTCTCAATTCCTGTGTTGAATAACTCTCCCACCAGTGCCCCTGGAACGTCATCAGCTTTGGAAATGCTGACAGACTGAAAAAGCAGCTGAGTCATTCTTAATGAAGATCAGGAAGCTTTTCTTCCTTTCCTCCTTTCCCTCCATCATCAGAATAACAAGCATGCTGGCACAGACAGCATAGGCTTACCCCACTGGAAATTTACTGCTACAGCACTAGCTGTCATAAAGTTACATACCGTTGGCAAATAAAAGGCAGGACCTGAACAAATTCTTACTTTCCACACTTCACCTTTATTTGTCATAACAGGTTTGCCCCTTCTATGGATGTCAGTACTTAATTTGCATTGTTCAAAATCTCTCCATGTTGTTGAGTCAAAAAATGCAGGATGGCCGCAGTATGACCACTAAAGTAATACCAGCGGAGAAATAGAGAAGAAAAGACTCTATTAAAGAATCAGCAGACTCTAAATCTTTTGTAGCAGATTTGCTTTGCAGCAGAAATCATAGTTTATTGTAGCCACAAACCCTTGAGGCAAGGGGAAACTGTGTACACTTGGCTGCAAATATTATTGACATTCTGTGCAAATATGATCCCAGTAATGAAACCACCTTGTAGTTAAACTCTGACATTCTAGACCAAACTATATGTCCTAGATGCAATCATGCATGGAGCAGAAACTAAGTGCGGTTGTCAAGCAGCATACATAAAACTTGGACTGGGTTTTGAGAAAACAAACTCAAACATTTCAGAGTGTAGATTATAATATAAATTCCAGCTTCCTTTATGCCAACACTTACATTTAGCCTCGATATGGTTGAAGATTAGGGCTGATTTTTGTGTCAGTAGAAACTGAATTTGAATAATTTAGAACTGAATCTGAATTGCTCAACTTGAATAATTGCATTAAAAAACTGAGTTTGAATTGCATAATTTGAATTTGTATTGTTTAACTTCAATAACTGTATTGAAAAACTGAATCTGGGCGCCCGGTTAGCTCAGTGGGTAGAGCTGGCGACCCGTGTACCGAGGCTGAGTCCTTGCAGTAGCGGCCCAGGGTTCGAGTCCGACCTGCGGGCCTTTGCTGCGTGTCATCCCCTCTCTCTGCCCCCCTTTCCTGTCTGTCTTCAGCTGTCACTATAATAAAGGCAATAAAAGCCCAAAAAATATACTTTAAAAAAAAAAGAAAAACTGAATCTGAATAGCATAATTTGAATGTATTAGTTTGAAACTGAATTCCAATAAACTTGAAACTGAATATAATATTATGAATCTGAATTCACTTGCAACTGAAACTGTATTTGTTTCAGTTGCAAATGCAACTTTTTATGTACTTTCAATTTCAGTTCTCTCAATTCAAATTCAGTTGTCTAAATTCAATTTCAATCTAAAAAATTCACTGTTAAGGTCACAGACGGGTCAAGGTCATTCAGTAAGAGCAATCGAGTGCAGATGCACAGAGCTCGATCCGATAGTTACGACGCTCCTTTCTCGCTGTGCCTGGCTGACTCAAACGCAGCGGCACTTACACAGAGACAGACAGGTCGCCTCCGCAGCAGCATCCCATTACACTGGTATTGATCAATATCAATACGAACGTTGGATTGATATATCGATATTTTGGATCGATCCGCCCACCACTACTGAACAGTGCCGAGTCACCGGTGAAAAAAGAAGACATTACGTTAGCTTGTAGGGATTGATTAATTCATGTTAAACTGTGATTTTAATTAGGACGCTATTTTTGGCTAGCGAAAAACATGCTTAAAACAAAATGTATTAACCGGAAAAAATTAACAGCCGACTCCTAATATATTTTTTCTATGTCGGGGCTCAAATTTACAGTGCAGTAGATAGAGTCATTCTAGCTTGATTGACAAGTCACCATAGACTTGTCAATCACAAGGTAGATCCGCCCTAAAGCATACCCTGCTTTATCGTCTATTTTCCTCTAAATAGGATTGGAAGTTACACCTTTAAATGAACATCATGCTGTGTTGAAAAGGACGATCAAGATCAAAAACTCATAAGAAAAATGTTTAATGAGATAACAGTCAGGTGGGAAATTTATTTTGCCATTATTTCTGATGGAACTGGGCTTCTTTATCCAGTGAAGTCGCCCTCTGCTGGCTGCTGGAGAATGCAGGCTTACTCTGCACTCGATTGCTTCTTCCTCAAGGACCTTGACCTGTCTGTGACCTTAAAAGTGAATCTTGTGAAATTGAATTTAGAGAACTGAAAGTGAAAGTACATAAAAAGTAGAATTTTTGGTTTTTATGAGTGCATAATATTATATTCAGTTTCAAGTTTATTGGAATTCAGTTTCAAACTAATATATTCAAATTCAAATTATTTTATTCAGATTCAGTTTTTCAATACAGTTATTGAAGTTAAACAATACAAATTCAAATTATGCAATTCAAATTCAGTTTTTTAATGCAATTATTCAAGTTGAGCAATTCAGATTCAGTTCTAAATGATTCAAATTCAGTTTCTACTGACACAAAAATCGACCTAGAAGATGCCTTTGATTTGATTTAAATTCGCCAAATACTTGTGAACAAAGTCTCGCCACACTTATCAGACAGCCAAATGATATTCAGCGCGGGTGTTGAGAGTTGAGGCTTTGGTGTCATATTATGTAAGTCAGCCTGAGTGACTCCTTTTTGCACTTGAACATCAGTTGTGCTTCCAGGTCGAGTTTGCCATAATGGAAATAACATGCGGAACTGCAGTCAATGATGTAATAAACAACAATAAACAAACTTTATAGTGTATGAAATTAAAGAAAGAAATGGAAAATGCGAGGGAAAGTCACATGCCAGAAAGAGATGATCTTGTCTGATAAAGAGAAGAAGAAACAAGTCAGTGGTTGAAGAAGCAGATTAAGTGTTGTAATGAATGTGCTGTAATCTTGGCAGTGTTGATCTCATTATTTGTTTATTTCTCCTCACACCTGCCTAGACATGCCGTTCCACAATGTTTCCCCTCTTCATTAGTAAGGAGCTACTGCTGCGCACTAATGCATGTACTCGGCTGATGTTCATGTCCTGGGCGTTTGTGTCTGTCTGTGTGTGTAGCTCAGTGTCTTTGTATGCGTGTGTGCGTGTACACGCTGGCATATTTTCTCCGTCTGATTAAACTCCTGTGGTGAAGCGATACCTCCCGTGTCTCTGCAAACTCCTCCTGTTTTTGACCTTTCTGTCGAATGTGTGCACACACACACATCACACGCACACATGTCCACACAAGCTGGTGATGGATGGTGTTATTACCTGAAGCTTTTAAGGGCCAGAAAGGTGCTTAAGAGAACAAACACACCTGACTGTTTGTGCTTTATCATCAGGAATTAACACTCAGATGTGCACACACACAAACACACCAACACGGACAGACAAACAGACACATGCACACACTAATACACACATATCCAATATGCAATATTCTTTGAAAACATTACCATTTAGCAAGGAAAGACAGTATGTTCTCACCCAATTTTGTTTTCAGCATTTCCTCGCACACACTTTCTCACCTGTGAAAATTATTCATTAATGATTTATTGAGACTCACACAAGGCACCCATGCTTGAGAAGCTGAATTAAGCTTTGCATTTCTAACACGGCATTAAGTACAGATAAACACACACACACACACACACACACACACACACACACACACACACACACACACACACACACACACATATATATATATATATATATATATATATAAATATATCTGCATTATGGTATTTTAGCACTCAGGATGACCTTGCTTTGTTGCTCAATGGAATAAATACAACACCACTGAGGAAGGAAATAAGTTGTTTCTGTTTGTTGATCATGCTCCTGGTAAAAGTGATGATTCAAAATGCATATCATTTTGCTGATAGTCCACATGTCACTCTGGTAATACAGACATATTACTTTCATCCGTCTCTGTTTCCTTCTTTCCCCCTTTCTGTCTCCCCCTCTCTTCTTCCCACTGTCTCCCCCATCTCCATTTTTGCTGATTGCTTTGCACCATTAATATTTCATGTGTAATGTGGCTCTTTTGGATAGTGTGAGCATGTGTATGTGCCCCCGTGAGCCTCCGTCTGTGCGTGTGCACGGGCGCACACACATATGCCTGTCTACGTCTGCATATGTGCTTGCGTGCACGTCTGTGTTTGTGTGTCCGTGCCGCAGTATCAAATTCTGCTCTCACAGCTGTCGGCTAGTCTCAGCTTGGTTGTGATCTGTCTGTCTACCTCTCAACCTTCAACCTCTCCTTCTGTTTCACTCTCTTTCTTCCTTTCTTCAGAGTTTTTCATCTGCATCCCTCTGTTCTGCATCCCTCCGTTGCTCTTGCTTTATCTTTTCTTCTTCACTGCTTTCCTGTTTTTTTTTCCTTCCGCGGCATCATCCTGCCTCTCTCCCTCGATGCCCTCTCCATCCCTCCCTTCCTTTGAGCTATTCCACCCTCCTTTTTTTAAATTTTGCATTACTTTCAATCTCTCGCTTCACTCTGACTGGTTTTTACCTCTCAGTCATTCTTTCTTAAAATACTTCCTTGATTTCTTTTAAAAATTCATTCATTCATTTTTTTTTAACTTGACAAATATAGAACATATGTGAAAACAAACTGTGATGCGACATAAAACAAGTGTTTCTATGTCTCTAGTTTCTAAAAAATATATTTCATGTTTGTTAGATTTATAGTTGCAAATGCAAAACATGTTAAAGATGATGTTATTTTTCTTTTTTTTGTTGGCTTGTGAAGATGGATGCAGTGGTTAAGAGCATAAATTGCTAGGATTTATGATACATACGATGAAAAAGTCAAAAAGAGTTGATGTCAGTCTTCTGTTATGGGCCGTTGGGTGACAGTATTCCCGGCCCATTCTTGATTGTTCTGTAAGGAGAGCAAAGCAGCAGCAGCAGCAGCAGTCAAGTGACAGCCTCATATTGAACAGGAGTGATATGTAGGATCAGGTTTGACCTCCCTGGCAAATGAGAGGGGACAAGATTTTTAGAACAGTCTCGCAATGTAGTTAAAGAGATGCAGAGCTGGGTCAACTTTATATGCAACTTCTCCATGTAAAATGCTGCAACAACTCAGAAAAGTTCAGAGGTTGGAACGGCTTTATATTACCTGTCAAAGTACAAGTGAAATGTCTCCTTAGGCAGCCCTTCTAGGTGGTGTGTGTGTCTGTGTGTGTGTGTGTGTGTGTGTGTGTGTGTGTGTGTGTGTGTGTGTGTGTGTGTGTGTGTGTGTGTGGGTTCTAAAAGCCTCCTGCTGATTACAGGCACACACTGTTCCCTGCACCTTAATGAACAGATTCACCACTGACACACACACTTTCCATTTATTACCCTTGTCTCTCATCATGGAATTTCCGTGCATGCGCTCCTGAGTGTGTGCGTGTGTGTTCCTGCTAGTGTACGTAAATGTGGGTGCCTGTGTGTATGCATTAATTCAGCTCCACCGTGGGCCCAGGCGTGTGATTGGCTGCGGATGAGAGCTAAGGTTGGCACAGCAACATTTCCGCAGAAGGCCGTAAAGCAGTAGGCCTGGAGCGTAGGCAGCATCTGCCCCTCCACTGCTGCCAAGACACACACACACACACACACACACACACACACACACACACACACACACACACACACACACACACACACACACACACACACACACACACACACACACACACACACACACACACACACACACAGACACACACACTCTTACATGCCTGGATTTGCATAAACACTCACACAGATTGACATACATGTATTGACACACACTTGATAATTCACAATCTCTCATTTAGTCCCAGCCCCCTGTCCCTTGTGCCAGTCTATCCTCTCCCCTGGCACTCGTCCGGCATTCTCTCACTCTGCTGACCTCTCTCCATCTCTCCTCTTCCATCTCTGCCACAGCTTTGTCCCTCATAAGCCGTTTCTCTCTGTCTCATATTCAATTTTCCAGCCATCCACTCTATTTGTCTTTTCTTTAAGCTGTCCTTTTCTATCATGCGCACTGAGGTAAACTGTTTCTGTAGACCCACTTCTCCGGCTCGGTGCTCATTTTCTTCCTTCTCCACCTTTCCTGCCCTGTGACAGCACCACACACTCGTTACAGGTCTGCCCCTGTTCCCTCTCACGCACACATGGACACATGCGCACACACACACACAGACACGAACATTTACCAAACGCGCACACACACACACACACACACACACACACACACACACACACACACACACACACACACACACACACAGTCACTGCTCTGCCACCCACGCTTTGGCTGTTGTGGCCAGGAGATTCTGTCATAACTCAAAGGCTGACCTTTCATAAGCCACTGCTCCAGACAGATGAATAGCCCTATAGCACTGTGTCTTTGTGTTGTTGTTGTTGTTGTTGTGCGTGTGTGTGCGTGCATGTGTGTATTTGATAGTTGTCGTTACTATTGTTTGTGCACACGTGTATTTTTGTGTGTATGGGGCAAGTGGTAATGCATCATGACTTACAGCCAGTGTGTAGGCCTATGTGTGCAAGCATTTGTGTGTGTCTTGCATATGTGTATGTGTGTGTGTGTGTGTGTGTGTGTGTGTGTGTGTGTGTGTGTGTGTGCGTGTGTGTGTGTGTGTATCTCTGTGTATCATAAGGGCTGTGGCCTGGGTGAAGATAGAGAAAGGGGTGACTGAACAACGTGGATAACAAGAAAGTGTAAGAAAAAAAATAAAAAAAATAAAAACAAAATCTTACATGCTGCTTATTGTATCTGCATTGATTGTGTTACTGTGTTTTTATCTGTGCATCGATATTATGAATAAATGATTAAATTAATAATTAAAATGTGTAATATTTTTTGCATTTAAGGCCATAAAACTGTGTGGGCTTGTTTATGGCTTGTTGTGTTCAGCGTGTGGAGGGCTTTTTTCCCTGAGATGCTGTGTTCTTGAAGGCCCTCTGGATGTTACGTACAATTGATAATCAATACAGCTTCTGTCCCCCTATTCTTGCATCAAAGGAGTTTTCGTCTGTATCTCTCTTTCTCTCTCTCATTCTCTATGTCTACCACATACAGCACATAGACATGCATGCATGCACATGTGCAAACCCAAGCAAATACACAAATCTGCAAACTGATATACACATACACAGACACAACCATAAATATGCGCGTACACACAAACACATACACTGTAAGATAATAGACTGGGAGCCTTCTCTCATGATGTCTGTTTTTCTTTGCCTGAAGAAATTAAAAGGCAAGGTGGTGTCAAATGTTCACACAATAACAATAATACTTGTTGGAGACTTTTTTTTTCTGTTGTTGGAGGATTATGAGCCTGAACATTTGCACCTGCCTATTGTTAGTGTAATTCTTATGTATTTGCAAAAGCTTAACGTACTTGTGCCTTTTATCCTATTGTAAGAAAAACAATACCAAGGACAATCCTCTCAGCATTAAACAATAATGCATCATGATTCTCAGGTCGACTAAATACTGCTCCAAAGGAATATGCCACACAACGACACTTTCCACTTCAGGTCTTCCTTCCTCTGTCTCTATGATATCTACAAAAGCCATGGTAACAACGTTGCCATGACCACCTTAAAACCACTGGCAACAGAGTAAATACTGGGAAAGTAATGTAAAAAAATGATACTAAAAATTTCTTTCCAAGGACACTGTGTGACTAATGATTTAAAATGTCATTTCGAGACCTTGTTTAGAAACATGTAAAAATCTCAAACACTTACACACCCACACCCACATCCACCCACAAACATAAAACATATGCACAAATGTACAACACACTGACAGACCGCCTGCTCATAAGTAGAGATAAATTATAGATCATGTTCCCACTCAGAGCTTGTGCCTCTGCCAGACAGAGTTTCTGGCTGAAATGCTGAGACAGGGTTTCAGCGTCTCATCCCAGTCAAAAGTTAGAAAAATTTGTCACAGATGACATAAGATTGACACTGAAACATTTACCATGGTACTTCAGTATTTCTGGGTAAAGTTGCTTTTCAAACTTAGCACATATGGAACTAATGATAAAAGTTCCCTGAGTTTGATTGATTGGGTTATCCTAAAAGTAGGCATACTGTATATTGCATAAAAAATAGCCAGCCAATAGGTTTTTCTCCATGCTATGAGCTTCTGGGTATTGAAATAAACATTAGGGAAGAGTTCAAGATTTGAGATTTAGATTTTTGTAGATATATTTCTTCATTCTGTTTACTTTTCTTTGTAGCCCACAGGTTTTGGCAGAGTTTTGAAGGTTTGAAGGTTGGTCTCTTTCACCATAAATTTGGAGCAGGTGCTCCGGGAGATCTGGTGTCATATCATTTGCAGTTGGAGGATTGTTTTGGACCTTGTACACATTTTATCTTTGTCACTTTATGTTGTTTCACTGATAAAAATCCACAAAATGGGTATACTTCCACCTGAAGTACAATGTCCTGTCATTTCTCATCTTAACTAGATCAATATGAGAGGACAATGCCAAACTGTTACAATAACAAATAACTGGATGAGGGTGGGTTTTAATTTTTGGATACTTCAGCTTTGATCTGTCTATTAGGGGAGGTTGAGGAGGGTAATTATATATTTTACTGCAAAAATAATATTGCTTCTGTTAGTGAAAGAGAAATATTTGCTCAATTATTTGCTAAGATTCTTACAGAATATATTTTTCTATGAAAACCTTTGTCCTCATCCATGAATTATTATGCTGCTCTTTCTGGTACTTTTTAATTACATGCCACCATCCTTATCCAAATGTCTTTCTCCTTAAGGGCATTGTATTTGCCAGTGAATAAACCCTTGTTCTTCATCCCTTGGTGAAACTTCTTAGTCATGAAGTATTTGTCTTAAAGCAGGAAAGGGCCATTCAACCTCACCCGGTACATCATTAACTTTTGCTGCAGAAAAAAAGACAGGACAAGAAAAAAGTCAATGAGTGGAAAGAGCTGTGACATTATAGGTGGGGCACTGCAGTATTCCACATTAATTAAACACAAAATCTGACAATATTTTAAAATATATACTGTATATGTATTTTTTATATATACAAAACAAAATGAAACATTCATAATCATTCATTCACATAAACACTATACATGTATATATCAAGCTGGATTAAGCACATTTTGTCACTGTATATTCTCATCCACTATAAAAAGGGGCCATACAAACAACTTTGCCCTTGGGAGTCTTCAGTGATTTCAATGACACATAAAGACAATAATGTAGTAGATACAGTAGCTCCCTCTTTGATTGTAGTAAAGGAACAATGACTGAAAGAAACCAGAGAGGTCACATGATAGCAACCTAATATGATCTCTTTGTCTCTATTTCCTGGTAGGAGAGAGGGAATTACTGATAAAAAACAGAAAAGTCGCATAATGGCAACTCAATAACACTCTGTGCCTCTCTTCCTACAGTACCTCTGCCTCTCTCTCTCTCTCTCTCTCTCTCTCTCTCTCTCTCTCTCTCTCTCTCTCTCAGCTGCTGACTCTGCAGAGCTTTACATTGACCAGTGTTCTAATTATAGACACAAGTGAACTTGTTTGACTGGTATGCGATTGTGTGTGTCCTGTCCTGCGTACCTACTCCCTGGAGAGTTTATAAAAGTGTATGTCTGTGTGCGCGACAACATATTCACATAGGCTTTGCAGCTTGTATGTGTGCTGCATGCTTACCTTCATACGCATATGTATATGTCTGCATCTGGCGGCCTCTGTGCATGTATCCCTGCAGATACATATGAATCACTTTGGGCTAGACCTTTTTATTTATTTATATATGATATTGCTAATCCCCATCTCTGTCCAAAAATACAGACTGAATCGTCTTTATCCTTGGGACTTTTGGGAGGAGAGGAATAAAGGAGGAGGGAAAGGACAAGAGAAGAGGGAGAAAAAGTTTAGAAGGGGACTGAAGAAAGATGGGAAGAGACTTAAAGGAACCAGGGGGGATGAAAAGGAGAAAGGAGAGAAAGTGAGACTCAAGAGGATCATTTAGGCGGAGACAGAGGGAGAGGTGAGAAGAATGACGCACACAGAGGTAGGTGGGAAGGAAGAAGCAGCAGCACTGAAGGATAAAGGGAGAGTGGCTTAGGTGTTATGGGGGGTATGCCTGTAACATACAAGTTTGTACAAAGTTTCTTCCGACCATGTTTAAATGTAAACGTGTTAGTAAAGCTGTTCTGAATGGCCAAACTCAAAGGGGCGATAAACCTGCTGCCATCGAAAGAAGTCAGACACGATAATCATTTAACAGTGTAGGCTTTTGTAATTTCCAAAGGCAGTCATTGTGTTGCATGTGCAAGTGAAAGAAGTAATTTTGTGAAGAATGAAAAAAGAAAGCTTAAGAAAGAAGTTCAAATCGAATACTTTTTTCCCCCAAGCACACTTAATTTCTGTGTAAATTGGGCGTCATTGTCAGTTTAAAATAGTTACAAAAATAAAGGGGGCGACACCAGCACATGTAAAGTCAATAGCTGTGTTTCCATACAAAATTTATTGCAAATTTGAACCAAATTTTGAGAGAATCAGCAAAAGAAAATGCGAATGAGTCCTTGTTTCTGTGCATTAACATTATGCGATTATTGGGAATTGGTTTATCAAGATAGGTGCTGTCAATTCTCCAGTGGGGAGACATTAAACTATTGCAGAAGAAGAGGTTGAACATATGGCATTTCATAAATTTGTTTATTTGTTATACGTAAATTAATTTGAGGAATGTTACAGTCACCGTATCGCTCCACACAGATCTGATGATTTCGCCATTATTATTCAATAAGCAAGTTTCTATTGCTGTATGTTGCATTTTGCTTTGATTGATCACCAGTTTTTTCTACACCTAATGTAAAGATGCAAGTGAGGCGAACAGATGCATATTTGTCATGGGCAATAGACTTAGATAAAACACGTGCTCAAGAGTTGAAAAGTTTCAATTTCAGCTTAAAATCTTCTTATTCTCTTATTCCAAGTTTTATTAAATGCACAAAAGACAAGAGGAAAGAGGAAGAAGATAATAAAGGACTGGAGTTCCTGGTGAGTTCTGAAATCTGCCTTAGTCTGGACGCACACACATAGCCACTCTATGGCACACACATTCTGTGCAAATAATGTGAGGCAGGTATTTGTTTCAGTCTGAACACATCTATAGTAGGGAGAGGAAGGAGGCAGCAGACATAAAGGACGATTAATAAAAACAGAGAGGCTTGGTGGAAAACTGTCACGGGTGAAAGTTGGTATAGCGAAGAGCATAAGTGGACCTCCTCTCACTATGGAAACAGGCTTGGAGCTCACTGAGTGCAGCATTGTTGGAAAAAAAAAACAACTTTCAAATAGTTGAGAGGAGAAATCGGAGAATGGAGAGAATTGTGCATGAAGGAAGAGAGAGATGAAGGAGTGAAAGGAAAGGGGGACGGAGAGGAGAGAAGACAGGCGAAAGGGACAGCCAAAGTGGGAGACTGAAGGAAGAGAGAGAGAGAGAGAGAGAGAGAGAGAGAGAGAGAGAGAGAGAGAGAGAGCAAGAGAGAGAGATAAAAGACACAATGTAAGGATTTGGGGAGAGAGGAGGGTGAGAAAGTTTGAAAGAGAAGGAGAGAGGGAGCAGGAGGAGAGAAGGCTGGAAAGTCAGAGAGAAAAAGGGAGGTGGAGAGAGAATCAGGCCATTCATCCATGCCTCTGGAGACGGACGCAGTCTGAATTCAGGATAACTCATTCAAAACGCCAACTCCACTTTGTCCCACAGCACCTCTGTCAGTCTCTGCTATAGTTACCAAGTGGCTGGGACCCATCTAGAATACCTTAACACCATGACTGACAGCAATTTGCAGTATATGACACCAACACCCACACACTCTTCTAGACACACACACACACACACCTCAACACACACTGCAGGTTCTTCATGCAGTGTTGTTCAACGTCAATAAACATGATCAGAGCAACACCCCAGAAAGCCATGTTTGTTACTAATGTTTAGGCTAATAGGGATTGTGATGATAAATAATACACATACACACGCACATACGCATGCATACACAGGACGTGCACAAACACACTCAGCATGCCCGAGGAAAAATGCTGGAATGCTGTCAGAACCCCACAATCTCCCTTGTCTGGCACCAGAGAGTTTCCTTAACCCTGTCAGATAATTGGTCTCCAGGGATATAATGCAGCTTAAAGCTAAAGGCTAAACCTTAATAAGGCTGTAAACACATGCACGCAAATGTAAGAATAAATGTTACGGATGTATGCAAAACCGAGATACAAGAACGTGTGCACACAAATAGAGACATAAATCACTGAAGTCTTTGTTCTTCCAACAAATATGAAAGGTGATAAATGCCAGAGCAATAAAGAAACAAGTCAATCAATTCTGCTGCCTTTGCATCTCAGGCAACAGGAGCAGTGCAAACACAGGCACACTGTCCCGATTACGCTGTGGTTTTTCACCCAGGCATGGCTGTTTTCTTCTTCTTTTCTCCAGTTTTCGCTTTGCAGTTTTATGTTTCAGAAACAGCAGCACATCCCAAAGGTGTTTTGACCAAGCTCTCTGGGTGTGTGTCTCCATGCGTGTGTGCGTGATTCTGTGTGTCTATATGTGTGTGACCTTGTCAGGAGCGTTCCTATTTAATCATCTCGGGGAAATCTCAAACATTCCTTTAAAATTGAACATGAAAGGTAACCTTCTCTATTTTTACTTGCTGTCTCTCTGCAGAGAACCAGGGAATTATCTTTTTCACTCTGCCTGGGATCTGTGGAAGGCGCATGGAGAGGATGGAGGGAGAGAGGGAGAAAGGAAGAGAAAATGACACACACACACACACACACACACACACACACACACGGCAATATGGGGACTGAGAAGAGTGAGAGTGAGTGGGTAGACAGAGGGGGAAAGTGACTGAAAGAGGAAGAGTGACAGCCAGACAGGTAGTAAGTTAGAGAGAGAAAGAAGTGAGGTACAAGGAAGAAAAAGAGGTAGAATGAAGTGCTGGAGAAGAGAGGCTGATGGTAAAGCACTGAAGCAAGACAAATATTTGGAATAATGCAGAATGCTCCACTCCTGGAGTGCAGAATAAGACGTCCGTTTCACAAGGTGCAGACAGAAGATGCTATAATGAGGTAGTGGTTCATTGTAGCAAATGGGAAACTCCATTTGATGTAAGTGGGAGACCTGCAGATTCAGCCAGTTACTAGACAGTGGTTTGATGACAACTTGTCATTATGATGCTGGTTTCCACAGATAGATGTGACCAACACTTTCACACTCACATTCACACTCTCAAAGGTGTGTGTGAGCACCATGCACACAATGTAACCAGTCACCCTCATCAGGCGCACTCTTTAGGTTCTCTTTCTTTTTCTTGCTCTCTGTCAGCGGCTAGGGCGGCCAGCTAAGTGGTAGTGTGCGCTGAGCCTGAGGCGAGAGCAGAGAGACCTCACGTTTGGCTGGGTTGAAATATTTAAGGAAGCCATCCGAAGCCTGTTTCACTCAGTCAGTACCCAGTGGGTCAGTCCCATCAGAGACCAATTACAACTACCGATGAGGTATGGATGAAAGGCTTGATCAAAGGAAACAATGCACACAGATATAGAGTGTGCACATGGACACATATTGACAAACATGAGATATCATGCAATGTTTTTCCTTTTCTCTTTTCCCGTTGTGTTCTCTCTCTCTCTCTCTCTCTCTCTCTCTCTCTCTCACTAGCTCTGTCTGCGTGTCTCTTGATCCTTATTTCTCTGTTTCTTAACAAACACAATAATCCTTCTGTCTTTTGCAGCTCCACCAAATCCCAAAGGCTTCACAGTAACACTCACTGAGACCCACATACCAAATGTTCTGCTCCCAAACAATATTTACAAAAAAGTGTCTTCCATGAATGCAGAATTAACCAAGGACAGTGAGAGGTGAATTGGTGTGCAGTCACAAGCACACATACACACTCCATTGACCACTGGTGACTCACTCTGTCTGCAGCACGCACTCACATGCACATTGTCTTCTCATTGTAACATGCAGACACATACACACGCATGCCAGTGAAGCATAAATCATTCATAATTATCATTAAAAGGAGAAAGAGGGGGCATAGGTAGGTGGAATAAATCGCTTCTCAAGCCCCCTCCCTTAGTCACAGTGATGCGAACTGACAGGCCACCAGATAAGGAGCAATTACCCAGAGTCATCTGGGCTAGGGAGCATATGGCACGGACACACACTCCCACATACTCCCACTCAGACAGAGGTAGGCATACACATGCATGTATACAAACACACAGCTACACACACTGAGATGCTGTGATACTGATACTCACATGCAGATAGACTGACGCGTATAAACACACACTGACACAGATGATCTCTCTCACTCACACACGCAGTACACTTACCTTGATTTATTCCTCTTTTTCTCCCTGGCTAGAGGGGGAAAGGTTCAGTCTCCTTCTGTCTTCCTTTTCGTAAGCCCCAGGGAGAAAAGGCACTTAAGATAACATAGACACGACACATGTTGAACCGGGGCTGCTGCTGAGACGTACGGAAGCAGAGACGAGGGGAACAAGAGAGCTTTATTCAAACAAAGATATAATGTCTCTTCTTGACTGGCAAATGACGAGCCTGGAGGCTGGGACTGGATTGGGACAGTTTAGCACCCGCTGTATTTACATTGTGGTTCTCCCTGTTTGGCAGTAATGAATTCCATATTAATGGGAAATCCCCTTTATTATGTCATTTACTGTAAAGCAGTTTCCATTTTATTAAGTGTCTGCAGTTAAAGTTAGTTAAAAAGTAATTTTGCTGTGGCTGATGTCAGTTGACCTCTATTTTCATTCAGCTAGGGAGTGCATTTATTTAATATCTGTAGCCTTTTTAAATAAACATGTTTAATATGCTCGTCATGATGAAATATAAAAGCATAATAGCTATGTCTAATTTTAGACAGTCCACTGCGTTATCAATTTATACTTGGCAGAATAAACAGAAAGTGATTTAACTGCGACCTTAGGGAGTATATGGAGAGGATGCAATGTAGCACATATTGAAAGATTAAATATACCAACACATTGTCGTATTCATGTGTGAGTAGAACAGACTGCTTGTTTTTAGAGGCTTAGCCGAATCCTTTTTGCAGTCTTACCAACCTGAGAGGAATGCAATGATCTCAAAGGTCAATATAGTTTTAAAAAAACTGCAATAAGATGATACTGGTTGTTTAAACATGACCCAAAGAAGGAAAATCGGACAGCATTGATGTCATTCCAAAAGGGACAACCAGCATGGACATACTAAACCTTGTGCACAGTGGATGCCAGAGTTAAGCTCACACAGTGTGATTAATTACAGCTAAATTATTTTCCTAAATTCTGTGTAAGGCTCATTAAATGAAGCCTCAGAGCCTTGGAACATCTGCAGTAGCTGTGAAAGAGTCAATCTCTGAAAAAGAAGCAGTTGCAGGGAGAAAACATGCAGTAAGGTCAAACAAAATCCATCCTCAGAATAACAAATAAAGGTTTTTTTATGCATCAGGTTCATATATTCAGTGAACTTCATTTAAACCTTAATAAGAGTCAAAAGTTTGCAAAGAAAGTCACTCAAAGGGAAATGGTCCTTTTGGAGTTGATAATATATGGATGGATAATGGTCAGAAAAGCTGGCCTATTTGTTAAAAAGTCTGCTATGTGTGTTCTGACAGTGTGCTGATAAAGATACTAAACCCGTCCCTGTACACTTCAAGGTCCAAAAAGCAGCGCCTCAGAAAATGTAACAGTTTCAGTGAATTCCCATCACAAGCTTGCTTTTACTGTCATTCAGCAGTTTGCAGTGATTCTACAGGGGTTATGTAATACAACAAAAATATATTAAAAAAGGACTTGACCAGATGTAGTGCAAACAATGCTACACAGGTGGGTCGTATTAGGTTGAGTGGCAATTATCAGCAATTTGCCAGCTGTGAGGTTTAGAGGTGGCGTAAAAGATGTAATAGGCTCAGAAGTGCCCAACTTTGCTCCCAAATTAAATATAGAAAATCACGACAACATGAGCCAAGCAAAGACATACTACATTTATAAAGATAATATAAAGATAGAAGGGATATATACAGTATTCGGTTAACAAATGCATTCAACCTAACATGACTCACCTTTGGAGCAGTGTTTGCATAGTGATTCAGTCTGCTCTTTTATTATTGTTATTCTTATTATTTTGCCTACTATTGGATGTAAATGAAATCAAACTCAAACTTTGAATGAACTCAAACTTAAAACTCAACTCTTCAGATGTTACTGAAATAGAGGACGCAGCTGTCATCTATGCTGGTGGTTGGAGGTTGCTGTTGGGGCAACTAGGAGAACTATAAATAAATACAGCGCCAATATATAACAAAGACAGTCAATATTCTCTTGACAGCATTCAAACTCTCTTCGCAGAGCAAGCAGGTTTTGTTTTTGAGTTGTTCAATTTCATGTCAGAAATGGACATATGTGTGTGTAAAGTGTAATTTCATTTATTGTTCCTTCTCTCCTCCCCTTACCCTTTTACTTGCCTCAGATGCTCACCCCTCATTTCCTTTCAAATACTATCTAACTGTGGAGGGGGGGACTAGGGGCTAAACAAGTTCAAAACATGTACCAGACCATGTGCCTGCCCAGTGAGCACTGACACGATGCAGTACTGCCTCTGAAGCGATGCTGTGGAGATGATGTAGCCCCCGGGCCACACATAGATGTCAGGCCGGGGTTGAGAACAGCAAATAGCAATGCTATTATTTAACAGACTGCAGAGTCAAACGCCGCTGCAACGTGTGACCTTTACATTGCTGGTGGGCTAATACAGAAATGAAGAGCGAGCAAGAGAGGTGGGGGAATGAAACTGGGCGAGCAGACACACCCTTGATGAACACACACGCATACGCGCACACAGTCGTATTTGCGCATACGTTCACATTTAAAATTAAGCATTCATGCATGAGGATCTAATGTTGTTATTAGTGATGCAGAAAGATACGCGCCATACACAAAGGGGTGTGTGTGAGTGCATGTGTGTGTGTGGTAAATCAGGCAATTCTGCAGTGAAAGTGACTGTCAGACCCGACTATTGCAGGGATGTGCTGATAGAGAGGTTTTAGAGCGGCAGACTACTGCCTAAGGCCTAGAGGAACTCTGAAAACGAGGAAGGAGGAGGGGGGGGCAAACAGTGGAAAGGAGGAGAAGCAACAGAGATAAAGAAAACAGGAATGCGGCAGAAAATAAACAAGGTTATAGAAATAGGGAGGGAGACAACAAGCAAGGGATTTGAGTGAGGTGGGAACCAAGGTCAAGCCAGTGAAGCAGAGAGAGAAAAGAGAAAGGAAGATGAGAAAGGAAAGACAGAGTACGAGTGACAGTGAAAGAGAGAGGAGGGAATGGAGGGAGGGCTGGGAGGAGGAGGTGGAGAGTGAGACCTTTGCATGATAATTTGTTCATTAGGAAAGACCTTGACCGAAAATTTTCTCTCTCTACATCCTGATCTCCTGACTCCGCTTCTCCTTTTTCCTCCTTTTCTCCTTCCCTGCCTCCACCCATCCCTCCTCCTGTAATTCCCCCCCACCCCACCCCACCCCACCCCACCCCCTACAACCCACTCTGCTTAGTTTTCTCTTTTTCTTCCCCTCAACGTCACCGTTCTCTCATTATAGAATCCCTACTCAGCAAGTATAAGACGTGGAGGCAAGGCAAGAGAGAAAGAGAGATACAGAGGTAAGGACGGAGGGAGGGAGGGAGGGAGAGAAACTATAACAGGCTACCATCATGTGACTTCTTTCTATTCTGCCTTTCACCTTCATCTACAAGCACACTGTGCATGCACATCGAGTAGCCCCCTCTCAACTAATGGTCTCAAGTGCCCTAAGCTTAAATGAGATAAATAAATCCTTTCAAAGGAAAATGAGAGAAGGGGGAAAAAGTGATTTTTTTAACAGGCATGCACTTGGGCAAACAAATGTGAAATCAATAAAGAGTACCCTTAGACACGGTAAATGTGCCCCACCGTGTAAATGTGCCTCTTTTTTACAAAGAAACAGGAAGGGGATCTCTAGGCTCATAAAGTGAAAAAAATATGCTTTGAGTGAATAATTTACTTAAAGCAGGATGCTGATGACAACAGGTTTCTAGGAGATACAGTAGATGGCTCAGACTTCGTGGTTTATTAAAGATTTTGTAAAGAAGAGGGTGTCACACAACACAGCGGTTACAAGGAAAGATGTGCTTCATGATTCTGGCCCAGTTTATAAGTAAGGAGTGCAAATGTGAGTAAGGAACAGCAGAGGCAAAGATATTGTAGGTTTTAAAACCAAACTGTCTGATCCAGAAGGCAGGAGAGTGAAAATAAAGTCACAACTCGAAAAAATGCTACAGTGCTACAAGACAAAGAATAAATAAACGACTCAAAACTTCAGCAGCTCTTACACACAAACACACAAACAACATAACTTTGACAACATAAAACCTACAATGCCAGTGGTCATTACAAGCACAGTAGATAAATATACACAGCAACAGAAACATTTCAAACATTATTAAATGTTTATCTCAGAATGAACAGGCCTCATATTCCACACTACACCAAAAGAATGTGGCACATTAGGGCAACGTTTTGAAGGCTACTCTTTGGTAAACTTCCTAGTTATGCTACTTGTACTATAAACATTATACTGTAAACAGACAGTACAGCTGTCCTTCAAAGTTGAAAATATAACATTTTTTTGCTTTGCTTTGCGTGGGACATTGTATTGACTGAAAGTTGCTGTGCTCTGCAGCAGAGTAATTGATAATGGAATATTTTCCATTCTTCAGTATGGAATTTTTTGGCTGACATCTTTGTGCACCAGAGCCATAGAGGTGCAGTGAAGCAGTCTTGTAAAACAAACAGACAAAGTCCAGACAATGTCATTTATGACACCACAGGTGTCACTAGCAATCTCTGCAGGTGGCACGTCATACCAGATTGCATAGCAATCAGGCACCAGCCACAGCAACTGGAGACTCATTTGTCGTCAGGAAAGCAGACCCTAAAAAGACTAGTAGTCACAAAAGAGCCCGGGGAATCATCCTCTAAGAAATTTAGCCTAAAACAAGACCAAGAACTCAATGTGTAGGGACTTGGCTTGGGAACCAGAAGGTCGCCGGTTCAAGTCCCACAGACCACAATATGGAGTGTGGACTGGTAGCTGGAGAGGTGCCAGCTTCACCTCCTGTGCACTGCTGAGGTGCCTTTGAGCAAGGCAACCTAACCCCAAGAAACTGCTCATGTGGCGCTGCTAACATGGCAGCCCATCACTCCACCAACTCTCTCCCTGTTTGCATGTCCACAAGTGCGATGTGTCCCAATAGGGGATTAATAAAGTATTTATTTATCTGATATGAAGGTTAAATAGAAATATGTTGGAATAGCCCACTCATCAGCCCGGGATGCCCATCTTAAAGTTTTTGCTTTAATGGCCAAATGGACCAAGGTGGTTCTGCATATGATCACAAGTCAAGAACGCAAATGCAAATAGATCTGTCGTGTCAATAAGCAATAGCAAATCACGTTGTTACTGTAGACTTGCCCGGCTTTTACTGACTTCAGAAAAACATCTATATTACTGCATCAGCCAAGGGTTGTTTGGCAAAATTACTTCTTTCTACTTTTCAACATAGCAAAGTGCTACTCAAATGCTTGAAATGGGACTTGTTGGCGATGGTGCACTTTGTTTGTCACTCCAACTAAAAATCTTCACCCGCAAGAGGCGCCAGGTAACAAGTGTAATGAGCCATTCAGAGGTGGTATCAAATACATTTTACATTTCTCTGAACACTGTGAGGGCATCCAGGATTAGAGAACAACAGCTGGCCGCCCTGGGGGACACTCAGAGAAAAGACAGAGCAGCTTGCACTGTCTTTACTGTAAAGAGATCAGAAAAAGGGACCTGAGTAGTGAGCGAGTCCTCAGGCAAGGAGGACTTGGGCAACAAATCAGCGATTAGCAATGTCAAAGCGGATGACTTAAAAAAAATCTTCTGTAAAATAGGTTTCCTTTAAATACAACGTCCAGGTCTCATGCTTTTGACATAACACAGTATAATAATGACAAAACTATCACAAGATTAGGGGCTCCTTGTGTATGGTGGAGCGTCTTGCTTTTCATTTTTATTATTGTCAATAGATTAGAGCAGTCACACTGCCCGTTGCGCATCTAGAGACAAGGTCTTTTTCTCCTAGCGTTTCCCAGCAGAAATACAGTAAAAATGGTTTGTTCATAGTTATATTGACATTATACAAGCAATATAAGCACCTTTCACTATAGTTTCAATGTCTATATCTGTAGAATATGTCACAGAGATGTAAAAAATATATACATTTATTTTCAGATTAAAAACTCCGGTGTTTCCGTGGACAGAATCCATTTACTTTTATTGTATGGTGTTTAAGGCAAACTCATTATCAGCAGAAAAGTTAGGGCTGGCAGCAGCGGCTCCACAGCAGCCATGCAGCTGACACATGTCACAGATGCAGCTATTCAGCGATGTAGCCGTCACTGGCTGCTCAGGTGGGCAGTGTGAACCAAGGGTAAAGCAGACTCTAGTAGATCCGAGTGAGCTTTGTGTATATGTGAACAGTCCTGATTTGTGTGCTTTTGGCCTCTGGCTTTTGGATAACATATTAATCTTTAATGTCTATTAGGTGCACAGGTGTCATTTTATAGTTTAGTTTTCCCTCCTTTAAATGTCAGGTCACAATATAATGGCCCATCTTTACGAATCAAATCAGAGGCTTTCCACTTACATTATTGGCTGTGTTGAAATACCAAAGCTGTTGAGGTATTGGTTTCTACTCTTCCTTCCATCAAAATGAACTGATGATAAACCTTGAGAACTCAAAATGCTGTTTTTACCTGCCATTGATTGTGTGGCCGTTCAATGGCTATTAGTGCAACAGTGTGCTTGTTTTTTGTTTAGTATTTCTGCCTTTTCCTTCAACCATACCTACACGCCTTTTCTCCAATAAATAACATGACCTTGGTTAACTTGTTCCATTAGGTGCTGTGGAAAAGAGGATGTAATAGGGGAATCACCGTTTTATTCTATCTTTGTTGTACAGCACAATATCACACAGCAGAAAGAGAAGTTTTGCCATCAGTAGCAACCAAGCTGGTGAAAACATTTTGCTGGCTTTGCTACATTTAACTTCTCATGGGAAATTCCATTTTCAGACTGCAATGCTGAAACACACCATACTGCTCTGAGGTGTCCATCTTTGGGTATGGATCAATATGGCTTATAATAGATCTGTTTGGGTATGTTTCACACTGCAGTATGTGCTCATCTTGATTCCACACCCCTTAGCTCAAATAGCTTAACACAGGCTTAGGTAATGTTTATTGGGAGAAAACAATGCTTATACATTTCTAACCCACTGTAGCAACTGCTTTCCAGGACTTAATGATTTTACCATTTCATGATGTGTTTAACAAAATTGCCAGACTGCAGCAGGGAGTTGATATCATGTTTTCGTGATAGTGTATCTCAGATTAAGCAAAGCTTGTTACATATTATATTACGGCCATGAGTTAAAACGGCTTCATATTCAAAGTCCCTGAAATGAACCCCCTAAAATTTCAGAATGTCCAGATGAAAAATGAGCTCCACACTGCTGAACTGAGCTCTGGTGATGCTGTTGCCAGTATTGCTTTCACAGCCAATGTGAAAAGAGGCAGGAAGGGTGGTGACTCTGCTTCATAAAGAGGCAGAGTAAATACTACTTTTATAAATCTTTATCGCTGCACCAGCAATAGCATCCTGGCAAAGTAGTGCAGTATAGAAGCAGCTCCAAAGGGATTTTCCAAAGACTGGTATTTTAGGCCTTGGGTTTTATCTGCGTCTATCAGAGAATAATCTGACTCAAGTTAGATTGTCAATAACAAATGCCCCAAATGCTAAAAAAAGTTAGAGCTAACCAAACCCCAGGCTATGTCAGAGCTAAGAGCCGTCTTTCCATGGTTAAACTCAATGACTCATGCTGACACCAGACAATCAACAATCAACTGATAACAACTGACGGTTTTTTTTAGCAGTGTTGTGAAGTGAGCATTGGATTAGTTTAAGAGCTCAATACCCCCCATTGCAAAGTGCAAATTACAGAATTTTGTTAAAACATCCAAGTTACAGAAGGAACAGAATTGAGCAGCATGAAGTTGTGCTTCTGTTAGCCATTATTTTAGTTTGAAGCATGCCTTAATTTACTCACTGATAGCAAATTAGTCATAATTAAGATAGCTTTAGTGATGAACATAAAGTCATAACTGAATTCTAAACATTTGGTAGTTCTGAGCCATAATGGGATCTTTATTGAGCATTAAATGTTTTCTTTATCTTGATCTGGTCTGATTTAAATTAAACTGAATAGATTTGGGGTGCCCCTGTGTGGTCCTGCCTCATTCTGTGCTGCAAAACATGGACTGAAGAGCAGTTTACAACCAAGTTGCCTGGAGGACACAAGAAGGAAAAAGGGTGACAAAGACACAGAGAAAAGAAGTGGAAAGGATAAATGCGAGATCAACATACACTGAATGCATGCATTATGGTATATGCCTCTAGGGAGCTTTAGAAAACCGTACATACTCATGTAATCATGTCACCCAATGCAAGACTACGTATACGGACATGACAGAAAGCAGCATCTCATGAGCCATAATTGGTTGAGCGCATTGACCTTGTTCAGTGTGTTTGTGTGTGAATGTGCATGCATTTTAGTGCTTATTCAGGTTTCTGGGCAGGCCTAGACTCCAGCATGCTGGTCCCAGAAATTTCTCATTTAGCTGCGTAAGCATCTTTTTATTCCTACCATATTAAAATTATATGTGATGATGGATGGACCTTTAATAGATGGAACCCCTGGGCTCTTACACCATTGTGTGTGTGTGTGTGTGTGTGTGTGTGTGTCTGGTGTGCGCATGAGCCTGACTTGTGTGTGTGTGTGTGTGTGTGTGTGTGTGTGTGGAGAGAGAGAGTGGGATAAGAGGGAAGGGTCAAAGTGAAAGTGGGCCTCCTGTCATTTTGGTGAGAGGCATAATGTAAGATGGGGGATGGAGGATACAGAGAGAAGCAAAATGAGGGGAATGTAATACTGACCTTAATTGAACAGATCTTCAAAAACACACTCACACGCACACATATCTTTCTGCACTTTATACACATTGCAGAGTACTGTACACACTGTACTGCTGTAAGGTGCAAGCACACACACAGACACACAGTTATTTGCACATTGCCACTAACACACACAGCAGGCACAAGTACCTACTCACACACACACACACACACACACTGGTTTCCAAAACCCACATGCCTTTGGATGTAGAGTGCTGAGAGGAGAATTGCCGGCGGCAAGAGTTGTCCTATCTAATAACACCCTAAAATGGAGAGAACAGGGGGTGAGGAGCGAAAAGAGGAGAAGAAAAAAAGAGCAAAGTGCTGAATATGTATGTTGAACTGAACCAGGCCGGTCAGGCAAACAGGCATGACGGCACAACATGCATGGACAACCGCCTGTACACACAAAAACTTGCTCATGCGAACACATAAAAACGTATACACACACACACACACACACACACACACACACACACACACACACATACAAACTATAGATAGGCATGCACACACATTCGATGTCAGGCTAAAGGAAATTACGCCTGTTTTGATCTGGGCTGCTAAGAGTCTTTGTTCAGAGCTCTGGAGATATACGAAGACAGAAATATAGGCTGATCTCTCAGCCTGAGCAAACTCTCACACGCAAATACATCGCATCAGTACACACTTCTATGTGCACCCAAACACAGTCCCATACACAGAATGTATAATGTTTATATTATAAAACATACCCAAACCAGTGGTCTAAAACATCTCTAAGGCTTCTATTTAATTTGTTTACCAACAAGAGAAAAATGAAAAATATTCAGCTAACAATTCCCTTATAGCAAAAACAAGTCACGTCGAACTGTTTCACTAGATGAGTAACATGCATGGAGGCTATTTTTCTGTACAGAAGATGCTGATGAATATTCTAACAACCACAACAAGAGACACCACGGATTGCTTGGCTCTGTGTTCTGTGTCAACACAGTTTGCAGTCTGTGTTATCCTGCATCTATTTCTCATCTCGCATCCAAGCAGCTAATTAGCGGGTAATGGTGCTGATTCTTCTCGATTATTATGTATAGAGTTCTGTCTAACATCAAATCTGCACTTTTTCCCATCCGAAAATATCTTTCACATTAGTTGGACCCAGTGAACCACAGTATTTAGGACAATGACTGATTTTGTTCATGCTCTGAGGAAGTGGGTGAATCAATATATTCACTGGCACACCATGGTGATGTGGTGTCCCCATTCTCAGGTCAATCGGTGGAAATAATTTCAGATTTTTATTCTGTTCTCAGACATAATAGAGTATCAATAAAAGGGATAAACCGAGCTTAGACACAGCCCACTATATTCCTTTATAAACAAAGCAGATTTTTCTGAACCATGTTGTATACTATAGCTTCTACTTGAAATAACCTTTTTGCATCACCAGCTGAAACTAGGTTTTTAAGATGAACTGAAACAGTTTTCCTGAAAAGTATACATTTTAATCTACTTATTAGCAGAAAATAAAAACAATGACAAGACAGCTACAAAACAGTTATATTCTTTTTATTTTTAAGATGTGTACACCCAACCAGCCTCTGCATTAGTAATGTTTTAAGGCTGATCATGACCAGATCACTATTTGGCATTAAGGGCCCAGCTATTTTGGTTATTATTAATTAATACGCTCTCAGCCTGTCACATCACTGGTCTCATTGCTCTGAAACTGCTGATCCAATCACATTGATGCACAGGGATGTAGCACAAATTCTGGACCTTTACATAGGCTCTCTATGGGCCCCACACCCACGGCTATTCTTTATTTGTGGGCCCTCTTCACACGATGACCCTGTAAACTCTTTTATACCTCAAGTCCTCCGCCCCTGTTCATGCATGAGGACCATGGCATGACAAATGAAGAATTAGCTCCTTCAGGAAACTGTGTTGTTCTCTGGAAGGTGCAGAGCGGTACAATGTGAACACACAGCAGTACAAATCAGCAGCCAAAGCCAGATGGTGAGGTGTTTTAGAACAGTTAATCAGAAACAAATAATAAAAACAAAACAGTGGTGAAGCAGTTAAAATGATTGCATTAATCTAACGCTATTTCAGGGGATTTCATGATTATTTAATAATTCTACTGTATTTCACATTGTACATTTTCTCAAGAAAAAGAATAAAACATGAACTGATGTTTTTTTTTGTTGGAAAGGAATCTGTGACGCACAGGATTAATGAGCCCTGGTAATCCAACGTCTCCTGCAAAAACAGACATAATCCTGAGTTATCACAGACCAGTCTAATGTGTGTGGTTACTTTGTAGCAGCTTGGTGTCATTTGCATGTGATTTAATGTAGGTGAACACAGTGGATGGTCGTGTGTAATGACACTGAGCTCTGTCGCAGCACATCTCAAATCAGAGGCTGCAGATTACAAATATACATCTGTCTTGCTGCCTTCAGATTGCTGCAGAGATTTAATGAGGTGTAGAAGAAGATTTTCCTGCAGTATAAAGCAAGTGTGGACAACAGATACTGTAGTAATCACTCCTATTAATTTGTTAATAAATGCAGACTGTTTTACGGGCGTTCCTGCTTTAACCGCATTAAACAACATTTTTTGATGCCAGTAAAAATGACAGCTTCCAAAATGTAGAGGATATCCACATGGTGTCACAGCCATTTCCCTCTGGGTGGCAAACTTGCAACAGTTAACAACTGCTAGCATGAATTGACATAGAAATAAAACATTGATTTCATCACATGAAGAAAAATTGACGTCAGCTCACACCCTCTATAAAGACCAGATGACAGCTACCCTGCTGAGGCTCCACTTCTCATCGCAGCTCCCAATGAGTGCCACTAGCTCTTCAGTGTTGTGAACTAGTTTGACAGAGACTATTGTGTGTTGGTGAATCACAGCAGGAAGTTGTAATTGAGAGATCTGTGTTTTTTTCTGTAGGTATTACACGGCTTGAAGCTGTAATCTTTTTTTCTTTCACTTTACTTCTCTCTTGTTTGTTTTTGTAAGACATTAGTATTTACAATTCTTTACTATTCATTAGGAAATGTTTGTGTCATTTTATGTACATTTTTGTTTAATGTTTTGTCAGTGATCACCCTGCTTTGAACTTGAAATTCTTGCCCTAATGCTTGGGAGCAGGACAGAGTGGGGACAAACTGACAAAGTGCATTTTAGACTGAAGTCAAGACAAATAGGACAATATAAAACAACAACCTGACCGAAGGTTCAGTGACTTACACCTTTCAACAAGGTCAGCAAACTTGTGTGGGGCTAATTACTTTTAATTGATTTTGTTTTAATGACAACATGGTCTTTTTTCTTGTGCCGCAGTTAGACAAATATTAGCTAGGCTTTTGGTTTTGGCACCTAGACCCCTGCACCCCTGGATAAACAGCTTTTGCACATACTGACCTTTGTGAGCAGAGCATATAATGTAGGCTGCTGTTACAGTTGTGTTTTAGAGTTTCTGGAACTATACAACAAGAACTCAACTCATCATAAATTCTAAAAGAAAGCTTGTGTAGGTAAATATTTGCATTCAGACACAGTCATGGGTTTGTTACAAAAATGCTATTCTCTTTAGTGCTATTACAGTTTGCAGTTACTGTAGTCCTTCACAATAGTCATGTTAATATCTTTAATCATACATTGCCAGACTGACCACAAGCAGTTAATATTTAAATAAGTAAGTGCTTTGATTTTTCATTCTTCCTTCTGCGCAATTACTGTAACCACACCTCCAGAACCTAATCGACCCATTCAAAGCTTTAAATAACTCTACCTTTGCAGACTTGCAACTCTCTTGTAGTCCAATACTTACTATACAATATTTACTGACAGTGAACTGTAAAAATGTAAGACTGTGTAGAATGGAATGGAATTCACTATTTGATGCAAGACTGATACCCTCTATAAGAACTATGTTAAAGGTCATCTTTTAAAGCCAAAAGGGACTTTCCGCGACCTTGATTTGTGGGCTTTCCTACACTGTAGCAACAACATATACAAATGTCACATAGATGAGGATGCATAAGTACTCAGGTACCACAACATTACTAATGTGAAAGCTGAGTGGCGGGGAAGCGGGAATGGGGGCAATTGTACTGCTTAATATGAAAACACCCTAAAATGTAATGTAAATGGTAGAATTATTTAATGGAAAACTCTCTTAACATAAATAAATAACAACCAACTGCCTACACCATTGTTAGACTATGAGTAAAATTTTTTGTATAATTATTACTTTATTGTTCAAATTGCACAATACATTTTCTGCTTTTTGTGCAGTTAAGTCCTTTTTCTTATTTTACATTCAAAAGCTAAATAGCGGTATTTCATTGTAATAAATACAGTAGTATACCACAAGTTATACAGTAGCACTGTAAATATATTGAAAAATAAATTACAGGAACATTTCAGTGTGCAAAAAAATCCACCAAACTCTTAATTACTGTAGTTGTACGGTATTTTTAAACAGTTTGTTGTCAAATTAACAGTAACTTACTGGCAACAATTATCCAGTGTTACTGTTGTTTACAGTGTAGGGGAATTGTGGCTTAACCTCACATCAGGCCACGTTTCAGACAGAGGCATAAATATTTAGAATTTGATTCATCACCAGTCATGCTTCTACTTGAAAAGATGCAACCCGTGGGTGTTTGATGTCTGATCCTATGACTAAAATATGAGGCAAATGTGGGCAAGGGTGATGTTCAAATAGATTATAACAGGATAGAATTAGTACGTTTATGCACGATGCATTATTTGCCATTATGTGGATCATTCACTGTGCACAAGTATGCCATGGTAAATGGGATGTTACATGTTCTAAAGGTAAATTGGAAGTGTTCCCTTAAGTCTTTTATGATATTTCATGGCTCATGTTCTGGCAACACCCCTTTACCTTCCATGCTTAATGCCTGCAGGAACACTTACTATACAATGTGTTTGTATTCTAATTTCTACAGAGCAAGGGTAGAAGGCTATATTGAGTAAATTTATGAATGTACAAGTGTATGTGCATAGGCTTGAGTGGTGTATTTGTGTTGCAGTGGTGAGAGTTTTATATGTTTGTGTGTGTCTGTGGCATGCAAAGTGAGGATGAGATGCAGAGATGATGCATGTTTTCCTCTTGGCTGAGGATATCTGCCTTTAGGGGAATTCCCTTTGCAGTCCCCCTCGTTGAAGCCCTGAGGCCACATCACACACACACACACACACACACACACACACACACACACACACACACACACACACACACACACACACACACACACACACACACACACACACACACACACACACACACACACACACACACACACACTGCTTAAGAAATTGGGGTGCATAAATCCAACATACACACTACAACCCAGACACATAAACACAGTTTTTTTTTCCTTGTGTATCATATTCTGTTTGGTCCTTTTGCCGTTATGATGATCCAAGGGAACACATGAAAAGGGACTGAATTGAAAGGAGAATGTGTTGAAGGTGTGTTACAGTGTCAAAAAATAAACTTTAATCTATTCCTTATTATTCCTTTAGATCTAGCATCCAACATACGACAGACAGGTGTCAAACGTGGCATTCTGTGACAGCTCACACACTAAGGGTTCAGTATGGTGATTTGATTGTAAATGTTTGGGTTTAGACTTTCTAACATGAGTCATCACACCTTTTGAGACACAAACATATGCCTACTCATGCTTTAGATTTCTCCAACATAATATGATAATATCCTGCTAATTTGCTTTGCTAAGTGTTTTGAAAAAAACTGTTTTTTTCTATTACAGGAAGTGTAATATTCCTGCACGGCACAGAATTGGTAGAGAAGGACAGGTAGTCGGTATACAGAAAACAGGATTAAAGAAGATATATCATGTTAATAAGTGAGCTTTAGAAGTGCTGATTAGTACATTTTGGACAGAGCCAGGATAGCTGTTTCCACTTTTCCAGTCTTTGTGCTAAGCTATGCCCCCTGGCTGTAGCTACTTAAAGGGTAACTCAACTGATTTTACACACCAAAGTCTGTTTACAGGTGTTTGGGAGGTCAGGGCTGGTGAATACAAGTTTGAAAATTAAAAAAAAAATTAAAAAATCAGGGATGTGGAGGTAGAAAAAGTGAGTTTACAAGACCTGTGTCACCCGCTCATCTCTGCTTCAGGCTAGAGACTCCAGGCTACATTAACCGCTACTGGCATAACACAACCAAATCTCTGACTTAACTGCATGGAATGCATGAAATCAAAAAATATATTTTTTAATCTGTCCATCATGAGTGACAGCAAAGGTAAATTGGCAAAGTACTCCTTCAACAAACAGATAGGGCAGCTGTGGCACAGGAGGTAGAGCGGGTTGTCCACTAATCAGAAAGTTGGCGGTTCGATCGCAGGCTCCTCTTGTTGCATGTCGAAATGTCCATGAGTAAGATACTGAACCCCAAATTGCTCCCATTGTTGGAAGACTAGAAAGGCGCTATACAAGTACAGTCCATTTACTTTATAAGAGTGGTATCAATCTTCTCATCAATCAAGAAGAAAGCAAATAAGCATTTTACTCCTTTCCTTTAACTTTTTCCAATATTTAAACAAGACCACAATCTTAACCAAGTCCTTTTAAATGTAATCATTAAAACGTTATTCATGCTTCGCCAGGAGAGGAAAACAAATGAAATAAGCCAACAGTGAACATTTTGCACATTTATTCTTTCATTGCAATCATTATCTCCTTATGTTGAGCAGGCAGTGTTATGTTTTCTACAAAACACATTTGCTAATGCTGATTAAATGTACATGAATATCATTTTTAAGAG
This sequence comes from Dicentrarchus labrax, assembly GCF_905237075.1. Taxonomy (NCBI): domain Eukaryota; kingdom Metazoa; phylum Chordata; class Actinopteri; family Moronidae; genus Dicentrarchus; species Dicentrarchus labrax. The sequence goes on along the minus strand of NW_026136721.1, from coordinate 22,241,254 downwards.
ACTAGGCTGTCACTCTCTCTTACTGTCAGCTATTGTAATCGGTCTGGTTGTGGGGACAGATTGCCTGTGGGACTGACTCCACTGTTTAACAATGAGGGGATGACAGTGATGCAGTCCAAAAATGGAAAGGAACAAGAGAAAAGATGCAAAATAAGACAGAACGTGCTGATTGATCATCCTGAAGATTGGAATGAATTGCTGGGAGGGGTAGAGGTGGATACTCGGCATGTTTGTGTGTGCATGTGTGGAGGAGGAGGGGCGTTGCTGGATAGATGATACATGATATGTGACACTTTCAAATTTACAATTCTGACCCCTAACTCCCTGTGCTCGTCTCTTCTTTGCCGAATGACACGCACACACCCCGACACACACGCACGCCACGCATGCATTGTAAATCAGATTTGATCTGTCAGAGGAGCGTGTCTTAGCTGTCAGTCGCAAGTGTTTGAGTGTCAGATGAGTGTTTTGAGTGTCAGGAGATGAGCAAATGTCTGTGTATTGTGTGTGTGTGTGTGTGTGTGTGTGTGTGTGTGTGTGTGTGTGTGCGTGCGTGAGTGTGTTGGTAGGCATGTTTGACTCCAATTGCTTAACAGGCATCTGTCACTACCAAGGCTTCAGAGCTCCATTAGTGGGATCCTTACTCATTTAATTTAACAGCCTCATTGTTTCCTCTGTGGTGTGCAGAGGTGGTGTTTTTTGTATCTGTATCTGTCCAATTAGCAACTGCTTTTGTACACATAAATTCAAATATCTCAGGAAGTGGGTGTGTTTCATAGTGACAAACTAAGCAAAGCTGGTTAAATTGCTCTTAAAATTGTTTTTAAGCATAAGAGCTACCTGTCAGTAAATGTTAATATTGTGAAATGTGGATAAAATACACTTCTCTTTTTCCTTACGAGAGCATTACAACTTATATTGACATAATAATTGGAATACTCACTAAAGGCAAATCTTAAATGACATTTCAACTTAATGAAGAGAAACCTGGTCATAAAAAAGAGGAAGGCATATTCTATTTCTTGTTCTCTCTACCTTCCTAATTTATTCAAAGACTTAAAATGAATATCCTGTTTGCAGTAGATTCCTGTAGATTATTAAAACCATTTTTGTATAGACAAATCTTTAAAAAATTACCTTAGGTGAGATTTGTAAGCATACTATTAATGTAACAATGGTCTGGCAACTTTAAACACAACCACTACAATAAAGCTTTGACTTTTTAACCTAAGTTTCAATAATTAAAGGTCCAGTGTGTAACATTTAGGAGAATCTCTTAGCAGAAATAGAATATTATATTCATACATATATATTTTATACATTTCATTATTATATAATAACCTTGGTGTGTTTTTTTATTACCTTAAAATGAGTTGTGAGCTGCTGAGCTGAGCTACAGACGCCACGCACTACCTTCCATAGAGTCCACCATGTTGAACCGATGTTTCTACTGTAGCCCAGAAGGGACAAACCAAACACTGGAGCTAGATAGGGGTATCTGTGTTTTTCACTCGTTTCGCAGCCAGGGTTGCAATCTTCAACTACACTGCTAGATGCCACTAAATTCTACACATTGGACCACAAAACACTCCCCACTGAGACTCAATGTTTTCATGTTACCAAATTTCTTGGAAAAATACCTGTATTTTCTAAAAAGCACCACATTGGTTTTAGATCACACATCCATTGTTGTGTATCCTGCTGAAAGAAGAACAGTAAAAGAAGGTCCTCATTTGTATTAAATCTTGTTTTCAAAAACACATTCATTCCCGTTTTTATACTCTCCAGAATGTATTTGACCCATCCGTTTCAGTGGCTCATTGGTCACTTTAGATGCCTTTACTTGCTTATCAAATATTAACATCACACCAATTACCCAGCTTTGCTTGACTTAGCAAAGCTTCTTGGTTAGGATTATTTATTATTGCTGCCACTGCTCCCCTCTCTCCCTTTGGGGAAATTATTTAGAGCCACCATTAACTACTGTCTACTAGTTGAGAACTCTGCTGCATTGGTAGGTGATGCTCTTTGTGCTATACTGCTCTGAATGTCCCAGACACTCGTCAATCAAAACAATGTAGCTAGTAAATCATTAAGTCTGCTCTTTAAATTTCCATTTTTTGCCTATTATTTTCTTCATCTGCTTAGACATGGTGGCTTTTATCTTATTACCCACTTCTTTTTGCTTGTTCCAGACAAGCCTGTTGCTGTTGCTGAAAATGTACAGTGAATCATCCTCCAATGTAATTACATAACATAAGACAGCTAAATATATTGGTATATGGATCGGTGTACAATTAAAATATCAGAGAATTTTTGGTTTGTTTGCTTTTAGCTCAATGGCTATAAATGTTCCACCACTTTTTTATCTTTAAGTGACCTCTCCATAATTCTTTCCTCCACTTTCTTCTCTCCTCTTGTCCTTATATGTTCCCTCTCTGTTATCTCCATATCTTCTTTTTGTCCTTAAACCACCCACCTCCTTGTTTCTCCCTCTCCCTTTAATTTGAACCTACCCCTCCTATCGGTCTCTGAATCTGTCACTATTTTCTCTTTGTGTTAAACATTAATATCCTCTTTATTTTTTTTATTTTCTTTCTTCATTTCTTCATCTCTATGACAGACGCCAGAGCAAAGGCACAAAGCTCTACTGTCATTCAGTGAAGCCTGATAAAGAAGAACAGGTTATAATTTCATACGGACACACACATGCACGCACACGTTTTTGATTCATGCCATCAATTATATCAATCACATGTTAAACAGAAAGTGTTATCTTATTGCATAATTACCAATTAACAATGAATGATTAACTGACAATTAACAGCACACAGCTAGTAGATTGCAAATGATGTGAGCACTACACAAGGACACAAGGAAATTAGAAAGGATTTATGCCTGTTGATCTGTGTAAGTGTGTGTGTGTGTGTGTGTGTGTGTGTGTGTGTGTGTGTGTGCGTGTGTGTGTGTGTTTTCACAGTAGTTTCATTCACTGGCATGAGTCTGTTTCTTGTACATGTGCTCTGCATGTGTGTGCACATGTGCCTGTCTTCGTGTGCCTGATTGAGTGTGAGCTTAATCAGTTGTATTGGGTTTGTGGCATCAGTGTGACTCCCTACCTTCATGGAGATTTATCATTCCAGCATTGTGAACGCTGTCACGTTTTATCTAAGCACGCCTGCTCCATTAATGGAGATGGGAGCGAGGACAGCTTTTCATGTCATTAGGAAAACATGATACGGCAATGATTTAAGACTTTATTGGAATTGTGCTTAATGCATTCAAAACCCAACAATGCACAGCTACTACATAATAAGGAGATGGCATTACATCTCGTCTTTTAAACTGAATGGAAACCTGACAGCTCCTTGAATTAGTAAGCTAAAGGTGACATATTGAACATGAAGTGTTACAGCCCAATTAACAAGCTTAGTTTTAAAATCCTTTCGTTTTATTCACAAGAACCTCTTTCAGTAATTTATTTCATCACACACATATATATGTTTAGACATCCAGCTGACAACAAAGCAGCATGTGGTTGCCAGTGTGAAGGTTATTCCATCTCTGCATCTCCAGGATTTGTCTCCTGCATCCTCTGCTTGGGTAATAATTTTCAAAGTGCATAAGTTGTGCAGCAAATAAGTACAAAAAGGGCATAAAAGGGCCTCTGTGATGGTTGAATTTGTAATTTTATGTGTGGTATGGGAAACTTAACATTACTGCAGTGGTGGTAGATCATTTGAATCTCACACTAATTGGGTTGCTGTGTTGAAAGCACTTTGATGCTGGATGCAAGTACATTTTGCAACTAGATGGAGCAGTGTAGCATTGTAATATTTCTGTGTGGCGCATATATTTACATATTCCTTCATGGATTTAGGATTGAGTTGAAATTGAGCCCAGGAGTTTCTGCCTCTGGTGAATTTAATTTGTTATGACACTTTTCCTGCTGTAGAAGACTGAATTATCTTGTGTGTGCGCCTGCCCACTTGCACATTCACCCTTGGAGACATTCCTCAAAGCAACGACTCATTTTCAATCTTTAAATACGCTGAAAGTCAGATAGACATGCCTGTGCACATTACGTGCACGCACGCGCACACACACACACACACACACACACCTCTATCTAGTTGCAAACAGGGCAGGTATGTGAGGACGGGTGTAGTGAGAAGCATCTCCCCCTCGCGCTCTGCAGGAGATAACACACTCTCCTTTAGACTGTCTCAAGGACTCCAAAAAGAAGTGAGACAGAGAGAGAGCAACTCTACAATGAAAACATGTAGAAATCTCTTTTGTGATTGCACACTGAATAGAAGGGTTTAGATAAAGTTCAAAGCAGCTAGCCGCTGTGGTAACTACACATATTTGTTGTGTCACGCTGAGGCTTAAGACCTAACTTTATATTCTAAGCAATAGTCCGGCTTTTGTAACACAGCTTCAACAGCAGTGTCAAACTGCTAATAAGGAACACCATGTTAATATAACGCACCCACACTGAGTTTTCTCCAAGGGGACACATTTTAATGGCCTGGTTTTCGTCTTAGTAAGCAGTGGCCTTCCTGCCTTCCAGCATATGTTACTTATTCTGTTGGTTGGAGAGGATGTGGGGTGGGGAGGCCAGTAGATGTCCATGTGTGGATCCAGAGATGAGGATTTAACCACTTGACTATGTTGGCAATCCACCACAGGTCTGGTTTTTATGGAAAGGATTGACCTCTCTTCTTTCTCTCATGCAGGCCGCTCCTCTGTCTCTCTCACGCTGCCTCCAACCCCATCTCTCCCTCCAAGGTCCTGTGCACACACTGCTCAGCTGTCGGGGCATGCCCACCTTTCTCAGCTGCAGAGACGAAGGCAATTCAAGGGAAGTAACAGACAAGGATTCTGTGAGAACATCTACACTCTCGCTTTCAGTGTTTCCAGTGTTCAATCCATAGCTGGTTAGGGAGTGAATTTTTAACTTTGTTACTATTGTTATAATGTATAGATTTGACATAACTGTATATGATTACCTTGAGCCTGCATTTTAGCAAATATGTTAGCAGTTTTATAATGCAAACATCCAGAGTGAAGGCAATGTTTGGAAGAAAGTATCTTGTTTTCTTTCAGATCTGGCATGTGTGCTTTTTACATAGCAGCGCAGGTTAGATCAGTTCTCTGTCCACACATTACTGGGATTAGCTGGTCATCCTACTGTAATGCTGACTGCATGCTCAATGTATTGGTATTTGTGTTTTATTTTGTGTTTATAACAATATGATATCATAACAGAATAACTTTTATGAGTGTGGATTCTGATGTGAGTTTGTACAATATTTCCTCATCCAAAACACAGAGTCACATGGAGACCCATTTGGTTAGTTACACTATCGAGCCCAGTTATTATTATGTAACACTCAACACAATTATTCCAAATGTTAATAAATCATATCAATCAAAATATACATTCTTGATAATTAAAAAATGCTTATTTCAAGACTGTGTTATTTGTGGATGTATATTTATAAATACCTTCTTAAGACATTAACTTTGATTATTACATTTTATATTTCAGCAGACCAAATCCTTCCTGCAATAGTGCACAGTGCAATGAACTAAGACCTTGACAGTAGCGCCCCCTACAATAAGCATATTTTATGAATCGACAATAAGATCCACAGTTCCCTGGGAGATTATTAAATCCAACAGGAGTCCAAAAACTTGCCTCCATAGAAGATAAGGTCAATGACATTGATTTTGTCCTCCTACGTAGCATCCTAGGCAGCAGGTATACTGCTTTGTGCACTCACAGCACACCGTCAGTATCTTCTATCTTTTCTGTTCTGTTGTCATTATAAATTTAATGAGGAGAAACCTTAACAGAATTAGAGTAGAGAATTTTTCAAATGTGTGTATTGATTAAAAATCCTACACGATAAGAATCTTAATTCTTATGTGAATCAAATTTCCCCAACCATTATTATTTGTGCCTTTGAAGACACAGTATTACCATCACTCACCTGCACTTCTCTGTCTGCCTGCCTCTCTTCCTCACTTACCCACACTTAGTGTACATATCTTTAAGAAATGTCATGCATGGATTAAATGAAGTGAAAATGAAACAATAAAGCACACATACACACAGACACACAGACATACACACACACACACACACGCACACGCACACGCACACACCTCCCTGCATGGATTCAATTGCCTCTGTGTTTGTAATTACGGCTCTGCAGGAAGTAAAATGGAGCACCTGGGTGCCCTGCAGTGGAATACACTCTGAATGAACTCGGTATGTTAAAACCTTTCTAATTTAGGAAATAAAGGTTGAGCTACTCTTGTGCCTGGACAGTTAAAATCTAATTCAAATGCCAGGACAGATTGTATTTCAAATATTTATGATTTCCAAAGTGGCCTATTTTGGCTGTGGAGGTGGATTTACTCATATACTGCACAGAAACAGTCACATTCAAAAGATTACACATAGGTAACACAATGGTTTTACATTGCTGCTTATTTGTTTTTGCCTATGCAGCAATATGAAATGCTCAATGTATTCAGTGCACCAAAGAGAAAGGCAATTTATACATAAAAATACAACAAGCTTACTTATTTCTGCCTAAAGCTAACATGAACAATACCTTTACACATTGATTATCTCCCATATGGCTGTCAAGACATACAGACTGTCACAGCAGAGTGTTTTGGGGTCTGTATCTACTCTTTTTTCTTGTCCCCATTTGCTTTTTCACTTAAGGTTGAAGTGGTTTTAATCAGTAGTATAGGCAGTGGCTCTCAGTTGGAATTACTTCGCCAGTCTATTTCATGGAGGCAAAAAAGGTATTTCTAATGTTTTGTATTTTCACGCTACTGCAGTTTTAATGTGTGAGCAGTGTGTATTTCAGCAGTCTTGGTTTCTCTGGAAGCAATTTTCCAAGCGAGCAATGTTTGCAAGCATTGTGAGAAAAGCCAAGACCAGGTGAAATTATTAGTGTAGTACAAGAATTTATACACTGATAACCCCTTGAAGAAAAATCAAGACATATATAGTATATTATTGAAGAAGAAAGATGCAAGAAAAGATCAATTTCTCAAGTAAGACCCAGTTAAAGGAGTGGTTTTTTTTTTCAGCAAAGTCCCGACATAATCATATATATGTAATGTTTTCTAGGGATGGCAGTTGGTCGGTCAGTCCAGACCATAATATATCTATATTGGCTTGCAGTAAAACATTCACGGGGCCCAGAGGAGGAATCCTACTGACTTGATGATCTCCTGACTTTTCCTTTAGTGCTTCAGAAAAAAATACAATATCGTCATCTACTCGATGGATCAGCACAAAAACAAACAAACAAACTGAACAAATATTTATGGTTTCCTGAAAATATAATCCTAATAACTTTGGTAAAAACCTGACCTTTCCTTGAGGTTCAAATGAGTGATTCTACAGGATGGATTGGATGAATTGTCTGCTTATCATACGAAAGCAGTCTTGGAAATAGTACTTAGTACAAAATAATCTTAACTAAAAGTCCACTTAGTCACCTTTTGTGGGAGCCTGAAACCACATCTCACAGTCTTCATCAGGGATGCGGTTGGCACATTTGCAAGGAAGTGCACAAGGACAGGCTAGAGTTGCCCGAGCAACAGCCCATTTGCCCTCTTTGGCTGAGCTGCCCCTCTGGAGGTTTTTTTTTTTGTCTGCTGTTGGGGCCCATAATTGTTAGAACAAATTAAACTGCCATATTATCTAAACATATTATTTTTCTTACATGTTTGCATCATTTGCAATATCTTTAAACCAATCTTAGCTAGCTTGCTGGCTAACAAAGGCAGCAGGCCACATGCAAGATCCTGTAGCCTGTAACATAGTAAGGCCAGATTCTGCAACGTGATGTGAAAAGCTGCACATTGTTCCAAAGCATATGTGGATATTTTCACTGACAGGGCATTTCATTGGTTATACCATTTATCTGTTGTTGCCTTTTTTTCAGGTTAGAGCAACAGGCCCTTGAAATGTCTGTGCTTGTCCCTGCTCATTTGTCATCATAGGCGCTAAGTATAGAATTTCACGTGGCTAAGTTCCACGTTTGCTTATTCATATATTTATTTATTTATTCATTCTTAATTTCCACCCTGGCTGCTCATGTTCTTGTGGCAGTGTTTATCACAATGGAACAAAATAAATCGGCAATGAATCAATTTATCCTTTTATTCCTCTCGTATTATCTACTGGGCCAGATGTATAAACAATGTTTATGTACAAAAACTGCATATGCCATTCCCACATGTAAGCTTGTATTTATAAAATAAGAATGTGGGGAGAGAATGTGAGCACCTCATGCATACTTCAGACCAATTTTCTAGAAATAGCTGTGAGTTATATATATCGTGAACATAAAATATAAAGTGAGAGATGTAACTTTATGGTAAAAAAAATGATTTGTATAGGTCGTTTCTGTGATTGTGTTATTATTTCTGCATTATACACAGCGTTCTGTAAAATGTCAATCAAAGATGCATTTATACATTTTTTAAATAATTTACGTGTGATGAATTTTGTTATTCATTTTATTTAAATCCGAGCCATCATTTTCTTATTAATGATCTTTTAATATTATCCTGAAGCACTTTTAGCACTTTGTAAAGTCTTTTTCAATAAGAACTCTATAGATTAATCGTTGATCATCTTTCTCACATTTAATAATGATTATATTACCGCGATGATGGTTTACAGGTAAACTAGATGAATTAGTGGTATGTGTGCTCAAAATAGCCACAGCCTTGCATAATGAAAGCTGTTCTGGTACTGTTGAAGAACCTTGCTGATGTGACACAATCGGTTAAATTGCACTTCTTTGCTGTTCTTCTCATTGACAGGTCTCATGAGTGGTGGAGTGGGCACAGCTATTGATATGCAAACTAATGTTTAAGGGTGTTTCTACTGACATTCATTGTTAACGGCAGGAGTAGAAATGTGCACCCAGTTCCACCATGACTGAGATTTACAAAACATATTCTACATATTCGAACATATGCAGCTTTATAAATTTGACAAAAAGAATATATGTCTTTGTTGGATTTGTAGTCGTGAATCTACAAAGGGTTTTTATGCATCTGGTCCCTGGATTCTGTAGAGTGCTCCAGTTCCTGGTCTTCAGGTTTTAAGGAGTGGATCCTCTTTGCTATGGTGATGCTCTCTCATGAAAGCCATCATTATGTTTCATTTCACTGCTGAATATTTACAGATCTCAGTGTTTTATCTCTGTAAAGGAAAGCACAATGATGATATTGAACAATCACTTTTAGTAGTACATTTTAATAGTAAATAAATATATACAGAAAAGACAAATGTGGAGCTGATGTATAGTCAGAAAAAGAATACAAAAATAAAAGTAGTATTGTCTTATGTATCTCATTTACAGTGTAATTTGATTGCATTATATTACCTAGTTGGGGACTGGATTTGAAGAATTACTACATGATAGCTGCACAGCTATTTAAAACTGTCTGCTGTTACAGGTTTGACTTTTCATTATCAGATTTCATATGAGACAATCATGGCATGTCATTAAATAATGTCTATTTTCATTTGTTAACCGAATTCAAATTTGACTGGAGACTTATTATCGGTCACTTCCCAGTGTACTGAGCGGTCACACTAAGACACTTGTGAGTACATCGCTCTTCATACAGACCTTTGAAAGTCCTCAGAGTGGCTACTGTACTTGAAAGCCCACTTGGTCTCTGGCTAAACTGAAAACAGTCAACAGGAAGCCAGCTCACTTGTTTGTGCATTGCAGTTTCTCAGTATGGTGCTACAGGTGTGTGTGTGTGTGTGTCTCTCTCTCTCTCTCTATCTCTGTGTGTTTGATATTTATCAAGATACAATTCCCAAGAGAGGGAGAAGGAGAGTGAAAGTGAGAGTGAGGGGGAGAAGGAGAAAGAGAAGTTGAACTGGTGAAGTGAAACAGCACAGCCCACAGTTAGAACTAATAAGTTCCAGTTCTGCACGGTACCTGTCTGTCTGTATTTTTCAGCTGAACAGCCCTCCACTCAACCATGTCAACCTGAACATGGCTGAGATTTGTTTCCAGTCAAAAGTCCTTCCCATGAACAGTCTTTGATTCTGTTGCATTACAAATTCATTTATATCATTTTCGACAGCAATAAACATGCAGCAGAAAAAAAAACATTTATATACAGAATTATGAAAGTACAGCGCTTTCTCTGACTTATTTAAAATACTGCACACACTGCAGTTAGAAATACTGTAATAAGATGCTCCATTAGTTTGTCAGTGCTAGTGGCAATATGTAGCAGAGGAGCGAGAGGTATAAACTGGTGGTAATTGAATACCGGGGGTCCCAGTGGGAAGATGAAGGGTAGCCATGCTATTAGACAAAATTAGCCACCCTCTCCCACAGGAGCACACATTTAGACACTGTGCACACAAGTGGTTGTGTGTGCATGTGTGTTGATATGTGTGCAGAGGACCTGCTTTGGAGACATGTGCATGAGTCCATTTGCACTTTAATGCAGGTTTATGGCGGACTAAAAACCCATCACATAAAGAGAGTTCAATTTCAACTTCATTTTGACATTGCTTTTCATGAATAACCTATCAATGATTAATAAACACTCATAAATTAAAGGACTGGGTTCCCATTAAGAGAGCCAATGCTGCATCCAAGGTGTGTGTGTGTGTGTGTGTGTGTGTGCGTGTGTGCGTGTGTGTGTGTGTGTGTGTGTGTGTGTGTGAAATAAGAAGGACTAAAGTTAAAGAGCAGAGAAAACATAAAATGCCTTTGAAAACAGACAATTTTAAATTTTAAAGATAAATATAAAGTGATGCAGATGACAGGAATACATGTTGGAGGTAGGAGGGATGGATAAAGGGCATGAAGCTAAAGGCTAGTTTGGCGGGAGGTACTTTTCTGCAATAATCAAATGAAGTCAGGTGATTCCCTTTGCACCTGCGTCACTGAGTGCCAGATACTAATGGATAAGTGTGTGTGTGTCTTTGTGTTTATGCTGGCACATTGTAAAGAAGCTAAAATAGGCTGTCTTTTACTTCTAGTATTAAAAGTCTATAATTAGCTCTAGCAGGAGGACATTACAAGCTGTTACGGCTGAGGATGGATGCATGGGATTACATATTTGGATGGGATGCCAGCTTGAATAGAGTATTATATTGTGTGAATGGGCAATCTAGAGGAATTATTATGTGAATAAATGAATGAATGTGGAGGACTTGTATGCAGAAATTGATTAGTGGGTGAGATTCTGTGGTCTAGAGGTGACGGACACATGTTCTGCATCAGTCCATTTCTTTTGCTCAGCTAGCTTCGATAGTTTGTTTAAATCAGTAAATCAACTTTAATGATTTAATTGTCTCTTCCCGGTGTAAAAGATAATTCTGAAGACAGTTAATCCCATTTATTTCCCAACATATTCATATTACGAGAGAAGTTGACTTCCCTGCATATTTCACTTGGTTTCAGCTCCAAACAATATCAAAACCAATTATATGAAATGCAGTCAGTGTAGTGTAGCGTGCATCTACAACATTTCAGATAATGTTTTGCTTGATAAAGCATAAAGACTCCATCATTTTGTGAACCAAAAGTAGGCTAAACCAGACGGGCAAGTGAAGAGAGGATTTACATGAAAATCAACTCTCTGTCTCCAGCAGACATACTGTATTTATAACTTTAGCAGACAGTATACATGCAGTATGGTAATAGGGCACTGGGACATTGTCAGTTGGTGGCAGCTTAAGTTATGTTTCATTGTCCCTCTTGAACATTTGACGTGCCAAACTGGAACATGAAGAATCTGTTAGTTTGGAAGTGCATTTTTATTCAGTGACAGTTTTATTTTGAAATAAATACGGATTGCACAGTGTAATGGCTATATGTAGCCTATATATAGACAAACACCCTGTCCACCCCGACGCCAACCCCTACTGCAGTTAACTGCAACACCATTACTCAAACTGTGATAACTATGCTATACATATCATTACAATTGCTTTTGCCTGATCTCAAATTCGATATAAGATTGTGACAATTTCTATTATCATCTTCAGTGAACATGCTTCTTTCTGTGGTGGTGTCGATCATCACTTTCCGTTTTCACATCATGTCTTCGCAAGAGCAGCAAAAACAATAATACCACTTGCAAACGCTAGTGGGGAAGTTAAAAAGTTATCTGTTCAATAAAGTGATTTTGTAAATGTGTATTTATCTCTAGCAGTAGGTGGAACATGTAGAGGCCTCTGAGCACCACACATATTTGACTTCTATTGATAGAGCAGTGCTACTTATGAAGGAAGGTGGATTTCAAACAATAAAAGAGAAAATAGTTTGTAGAAACCAACAGATTGCAGGAATACTGATTGGATGCATGGAGTATTTTTTTCTTGGGGCCTTTCCTTTTTCTAAACAGAAGGCATTCTGTACATGGAGGTCTCCTCTTTGATTTTCGTCAAATTCATATAAATCTCAGCTATCTTCATCCTCCTCTGAAATCTTGTAGGAAGAAGGGTGATGTTTCATTTAAAATATATTATTCATGTAAAGTAATATATTTATATTTCTGATCCTTTGACTGATACATTTAGATCATTAAAATTAACAAACTCAGTTAGATCTGCTTCCGATTTCAAGATATCAAAAACATCAATCAGCATACCAAGTATGTCTACAAGACAGGATTTTGTTATCCTCTAGTCATATACAGTGGACTCCCAAAAATCACTTTAGAAGGAATAGTTCCAGTAAGTCATTAAACTCTTTACACACATTTTGTATGGACAGCAGGGCTTCTGAAAGTGGAAGCCACAAGAAGAGAGACAGGGATATATTTTACAAACATAGTCAGCAGTCAACAGACTCATTTACTGGCTCTTCTGATGCAGTTTTGCAAGTGTGAAGGTAACCAGTTAGTGAGTTGTGACCCAATATGGCAGAGGCATTAAATGACACTTCGTCAGACAGATGTGTTTGGGAAATATTAGGCATACTGCTGGATACCTGACACTTATATCACTCTGCTTTTATGTGGAGATTTCTTTTTTTTGTGTTGAGATTTCTTGATAAAATAGGTATATGGGTCAACTTTATACCCAGGCAGATCTCTTCTAAGATAATGCTAGAGTAAACTACTACTAATCACAATAATAATATTATATATATATATATATAAAACATATAAACTGGCAACATGCTGAGCAGTGTTTGGGGGTAATAAAGGCAAACATAAAACACAGCCAATATGTCAAAGGCATCTTATTGCCCATTTAAAAAATAAAACTTCCCTTGAACAAATAGCAGGATGCCCTTTTCTGGAACCATTATTGATGATTTAATCTGATTTTCTTTTATTTGTTTTTATGAGTTATTATTGCATTATATGTTATTGTTTAGAAAACCAAGTCACTGGAGACCATTTTTATGTATATATTTTCATCAGAAAGTGGAAAGAGTTGGATGATTATGCAGTGGGTTTCTCAAACGGGAACTGAAGCAGATGACACAGCTATAATTTGGTCTCTCAGATGCTCCATCGACAGTCTCAGCACACACTCTGCCTCTCTGTCACTGATGGAGAGTCACGACTTCTCAAGTTGAAGAAATATGCAAGCACACTGACACACAGACACACACACACACCCACATACACCCACACAGAGACACACACTTACAGAAACACTCACACATGCACACATAACTTTTGTGTCTGTTTAAGCCTTCTGAATTAAAGAGTCTCCACAAACACACCACACACACACACACACACACAACCAGATAACTCTCTCTCTTTCTCTCTTTCTCTCTTTCTCTCTCTCTCTCTCTCTCTCTCTCTCTCTCTCTCTCTCTCTCTCTCACAAACACACACACACACACACACACACATAAACACAAATGCACACATAAATTTAAAAGACTCAGAATCATGAAACCACATAATGAATAGTAATCATAGGCATTTCCATAACGCAAAACATAATCCCTGATGAAAATTCAGACGAAGAAATGAATTATAGAGGGGAAAAACAGCCGAGCACCAAAACAAGTGCAATAATGTAATGAATGATAATGTGAAGGAAAATGACGCGAGGTCGGCACTTAGAGGTGGTAGTGATGCTTGAGGGTGGAAGGAGGTTGTGTATGCGTGTACATGTATGTGTTCACTCAACATTTACGCCTTCATGTATCATAAAAATACAAGCGTAATTTCCAGACAGTATGCCTTTAAATGTTCATCTGCATGCGGAGGTATGTGTGTGTGTGTGTGTGTGTGTGTGTGTGTGTGTGTGTGTGTGTGTGTGCGTGTGTATGTGAGTGTGTATGTAATCTAACGGTTTATGCAGTGAAGTTAGAGCTTATTAAAGGGAGTGTAAAGCAGAGAGAGTGTAATTACCAAACATAAATGAGAAGCTCTCACCCAATGCATTAAATTACCCTGAGAGAGGAATGCCAGCTGATAATTGGACTTTCTCATCTTAGTGTATGTGTGCATGTGTGTGTGTGAGGGAGAGAAAGAGTGTGTGCGTGCATGTGGACACGGGGATGAAAACCATCTTAAGTTAAAAGATGTTATGCGATTTTGTACTTGCCTCTGAGTGTGTGTGAGAGTTTGTGTATGTGTGTATCTGATGTCCTTCCTCTCTGGGAGAAACTGTTTTTGCCGGTCCTCTTGCACACTTCCAGGGTGATAAATCCATGGACGCTCCAGTTGTGACAAACCATGGTTCACTTTAGGCTTCACCTCCCCTGAGTGGATGTGTATGTACTGTATGCGTCTGTATGTGAAAGCCCAACATTGTGTGTAAAAAAATTCATACTGTATATCCCCATAAAGCACATGTATATGTATGAATAAAAGAGTTTGCGCTTATAAAGAATGTTCTATGTATTCCTTTGTGTCTCTGTTTTCAGTGCAAATGTGTGTGAGAGAGATTAATTGTGTATTGGTGTTAGTGTGTCACCGGAAACGAGAGCTTGTGTGTCCCGGGAATGTTTGTGATAAAGACTGATTGTCTATCGATATATGTGAGACCCGGCATAAATTCTGCTATGTGGGCGGCTATGTGTGGCCGGATATATGTATACCAAGTTTATGTGTGTGTGTGTGTGTGTGTGTGTGTGTGTGTGTGTGTGTGTGTGTGTGTGTGTTTCTCACTGTTGTGTGTCCCTGAGTGCATTTCCCTCCTCCTACTCCCCTCTCTTTCCTCTGCACTGTCCTTGCAGTGTCCTTCTCTCTGCCTCTCTCTATCCTACTCTCTCGCCATCTCCTGGCCTTGCTCTCTCTGTCTCTCCATGTCTTCTTTACCCCCGCCCGCATCCCCCCTTTACACACACACACACACACACACACACACACAGACACACACACACACGCACACACACACACACGCACCAACACATCCCCTCGTCTCTCTTTCTCTTTGCTTTTCACTCTCTCCCTCCTTCCCTACCCTCGCTCCCTCTTTCTCTCTAACTTTCTGTACCAGGGGAATAACATGCTTCAGAGCTTTAAGACGGAGACAGAGAGTGTAGCTCCAATCAGAACTGCACCAGACCTTTTAAGTAAACACAGCAGCGATGTTAGCACACACACACACACACACACACACACACACACACACACGCGCGCGCACACCTTCACAAAGTCTCACGGTCAAATGTGCACACATGTGCAGACACACACACAGGGACAGATACAGGAGATTTTGTGTTGGGAAACCTCGGCTACATGTGAACCTGAAAAAAAGAAATCACCTTAAAAAGCTTGAGCGCAGGGCAGATGCCAGTACAGAGGGAGAGAGATGAAACAAGCTGTCAGAGAAGAAAACTTGCAGCAGATTAGAAGGGAAAGACGAGTAAGAGGGAGCTGGGCAAAGCAAACAGAAGCAGAGAAAAGGCTGGAGAGGAGAATATAAAGAGAAATAGAACAAGGTAAACGCTCTGACCAACGTAAGTAGACAGAAACACACAGAAGCAGTGTAATGGGGATAATGGGGATGGAAAGATGGGCATTAAAGCAGACAGCACACAGAGCAGAGTGACAGACTGACAGAGGGATAAACCGAGACACAGCGAAGGGGTTAGTTTGCTAAATGGGTCTGGTTGATAATTGTGTTCTGTGACAGCTGACAGTAGCGCCACTTAATTAAAGCCAAGCAGGAAATGACTATTTATAGAGGCTCCATCCCATCAGCACTAAATGACATGGTGTTTTATTTCCCTGCAACCGACTGGCCACAAAACGCTGACTTTATTTAATTTGATAAGTGTGTGTTTGGAGGGAAAGGGAGGAGGGTGATGTGTATGCATGTGTGTGTAGTGGCAGGGGCAGCCAGTGGGAGGAGTCTGCACGTGTGTGTCTGTTTCGGCGTGTAATCCGTAGGAAGTGCGTATGTGTGTGTGTGTATGTGTGTGTAGGAAAGATATATCTATATAAAGAATTAAATCAGCATTATTATATAAATTTGCCACAGGCAATTGAAAGCAAGCATTATATCCACTCAACACTCTCACACACACGTTTACGCACTCCTACAAAACACATGTGCAAGCTCACACATACACACACACACACACGGAAACACAGCCACACGCAGTCATGTCCCGCGACAATGCGCAGTTTGACAGCATTCTCCCTGACAGTTTGAAATGTCAGCCCCAAGTGTCTGTCCAAGTGTGCAGATGAATGTGTGTGAGTGTGTGTGTGTGTGTGTGAGTGCGAAGATGGGTGAGGTTATAGAGCCACCATTTCCTGGATGTCAGCTATAAAAACCATTCACAGAGGTATCCTGCTGCCTCCTTGTTTAACCGCTTGGCACTCGATTGGCCTTGAAGTGAGGTAACGGGAGACAGTGGATGGTCGGAGTTAACCTTAACAAACAACTAAAAACAGAACAGGCTTCTGTGCTCATGGATGCACTTGAAGCACTTTGTTGAATTTCTGGGAGTTGGGTTTGTTTGTTGAGTAACTTTAGGTGGCGCGCATTAAAAAAATATAACTCCCAGCAGTAATAAGACTGGATGGTGAGTTAATTTTATTGTAATGTCATGTGGCTTGTTTGGAAAATTTTGTGAACAGAATTTGAAAGACTGCACTTTCAGTAAAGGGATTTTGTTTTATTTTTGTGAAACTGCAACTTGCTCTGTTTACACAGAAACTGTTGAGTACAGGTTGTGAAGTTTTCTTTTGTGCTACTGATTTGAAAGACTTAAGTACAGGTTGTGAAGTTTTATTTTGTGCTACTGATTTGAAAGACTCAAGTAATTATGGAGATTTCGATTTTTATCTCATCATTATGAATGCAAAGGCTTTAGAAAAAATAAATAAATAAAAACTTTCAGAATGGTTTTGATCTTTCATGCAATCCTAATCACAGATTACTTAAAGTAGAATCTGGTAAAGCATTAGCAGGTGCATAGAAACAAGACTAAGAGTCTGCAGCCATGCTAGCAGCTGTGTGAGGCTTTACTTTGAGCAATAATGCTACTGTAACACACCTTAGTGTAGCGTTTTAACATTCTGAGGGGGAAATGAAGGTTAGAAGCAAATATAATGGAAATCCATTTGATAGTTTCTGATATATTTCACTGAAAACCACAAATGTGAGCCTCGTGGTGGTGCTCTGTCCTGGGGCCACGGAGCACTTGAGTGATTGGGAAGTCATGGTGAGGGGGACTGGGGTCACATAAACTGGAGGCTCACGCTGTGGAAAGTGAGTCCTCTGAGGCATGAGGTTTCACTGGGCAACTAACTCCTTGCTTGGTATCTGTTCAACTTACCTTCTGCAGATTTAACTATAATTTATTTGCCACAACCACAATATTTGTCTAACTGTTATTGTCAATTATCAAATAATTTGAACCCCAACTGAACTTCACTTCTCCAAGCAATCCTTCTCAAGTATCTTCAAAATAAGCAAAAATGTTACAGGAACTATCTTCATCAGCTTATTCTTTTTTCTTCATTCAGCACTGAATAGAATATTCCAGCATTTTCTCCTTACATTGGAGTTACATCACCATTAGAAAGGTTGACATTTTAATACCTTTATCCCGCCCTGTTACTTCAGCTACATTTACTGTAATATGAAATACTGAGTCTGAGTGCTGTGTGTTAAGACAAATGCAGTCATGTTAAACAACCTGCAGTTTTAAGTATTAATAGACCTAAGTGAGTTTAAATGCGTGCCTCTCTTCACCAAACAATTCATTTTAAAAGATAATGGGCAAAGATGAAGACATAAAACAAGGTATCAAGGATAAAGTCAGTGGTTTTTCTTCATCCTACTTGGAGTACTATGCATCAGTATTTTCTCAGACAAGCGCAGCACAGCTCCTTTAACGACTGCCAGCTCTGTTGGCACATGAAGAACAGAACACAAAACCAGAACAAAACACATAAATGCCTGCTGGTTTTATCCATACTAAAAATGAATCCTCTTGAGCTTGGTTTTGCCTCGTAGACTTTCTTCTTCTAGCCGAATCCCTCTGTTTTTGTGGATGTCGCCCAATCCAGCACTTTTTCTTCTGACTTTTTGTGTACTTAGGTTTTGAGTGTTGGATTCTTCCAACGAGATGAATAACAAGAAGAATCTAAATGTAAACATGTTTCCCCAAATGCACAATGGAAGGCAATTGTAACCTGTTGTGTCAGACACACTAAAAATCCTCTACTGTCTTTAAATATTAACTACAAGCTTTTAGCTTTTACGTTAGCTGTTACACTGTCAAAGACAGTCTCATGCTTTTTTTTGCTTTCCTCACTAATCAGGGGGGATCATGAGGTAAATATTTGCAATGTTTAACTAAAAACCACAAAAGTGAACCCCATACTGGTGCTAAAGGAAAAGTCGGGTCACCAAAGTCAGCAGGATTCATCCTCTGTGGACCACGAATCCCTGTATAAATGTTATATAATGAATAGATGTTGAGAAAGTTCAGTAATTAAGATTTGAAAAATATACTTTGAGAATCTTCTTATATTCACTTTGACTGTGCTGCTCTGTGCTCATGCTCTCTTCTCATTTCCTCTCCATCCCTCAATAGATAACAAGCAGGAACAGCCTCCTATTGCAATAAGTCATTTATTATTCAATGTGTGCTTTGGGTTTAAAGCTGGGGTAGGCAGCTATTTTTGCCATAAATGCCATAATAACCTTTCAGCATATTGTAATTTAAGTGGTCGGAGAGAAAACTAGACTTCTGCACCTCCTCTTGGCTCTGTTTTCATAATTTAGGAAATCTAGTTCTTGATAGGAGATTTTGGCCAATCTGAGGTCATTTCAGAGAGAGAGTTCCCATTAGCTGTTTTCGCACAGCCAACCGACTCCTTCTGCTGCCGTTCCAACTTGTGGGTTGGGTGGGAGGGGTGTAGTGGAGTGATATGAGGCAGCAGAGAAAAAGGTGAAAGGTTTTACATAGGTTTGCACAGGTGTTGATCAGTGCATATTTAAAGGGGCATTTTGCAAATTTTTATTGTCAGGAGGAAAATCTAACAAATTTATATCCCAAGAGTTCAACCTCATAGGCTCGAAAAAAGCACCGCCAGCCTCCATAAGACATTTCATCCAGTAGAGTGCAGAGATTTTGTTAAACTACAGATTCTATTTCCTCAGTTGCAAGAGCCGTTGGCACTCGGGCACCTCCGTGTCACTGGTCGATCTTTCATTCCTCAAAAATAGAAGAAAAAAAGAAACAGCCACAATGAACACATGGCAAGCGGTTTATTACTCTGAATTCATTATACAATATGTACCCTTCAGACCATGAAGGTCATCTAAAACTTTGCAATTATTTTTGGAGTTCAAACAGAACATTGTTAATAGCATTTAATTACTAAGTGACACAAACTTTGTTGGATCAAGCTTCCAAAAGACTTAACCCTAACATCCAACTTTTAAATCCAGACTGGAGGCATTTCTGTTTTTAATCCTATCCACTGTGCTATTTATGTTCCAAAGTACAGTAAAACAGTACTGAATGTGATACTTAATTTATGTTGATGCTGCATTCATTGTTATTCAGTGTCACATTTATTCACATCTTTTATAACAGATATTCTTATAAAGTATTGTAGTGTTTCATGATTCATCACATAAAAGCTTTGTAATGTCCACTGGTACTGATTTGAACCCAAAAACAAGAAGTTACGAGGAAAGTTACGCTTACTGAACAGTTTTCAGGCAAGATCAAAAACCGAGAGATCAGTCACACAGGCTCACAAATATGAAGATGGATAGGAGAGATATACAAGGTCCAAAAACAGGCAAGCAGGGTGAGAACAGGCAGATCAGGCAAAACAGAACAGAGAATACTGGCAATCTTGGTGAAAACACAAAAGCCAATCTGGCAGGTAGCAAGTGAAAGTGGCCTGGTATATAGGGACTAATGAGGGAATGAGCGTTAAGGAGGTGGGCAGTGAAAAGCAGGTGAGCAGAATGAGTAGATTGCATGGCATGACAGAGTGGTGGGATTTGAAACGATGGGAGAGTTAGTGATATGCCATGAAAAAAAAAAACAGATGAAAACAGACTAAGAGTTGGTGGAATTCGTGACAACCATGCGGTTAATTAGCATTTTTTAAATCAACTGACTCTAGATCTTGAAATAACACCTTTATTTGCTGTGTCCATGGTTACTAAAATAAGCTGGTGAATCTGTCAGTGATAGCAACTTGGCAGAGTGGAAATGTTCATTGTTTCAACTGATCCTTCCCATCCACTGAAAAAATAGCCATTCATTAACAGTGTATTGTACATGGATCATGCAATATCATGTGGAAATATTACTGCATTGCATTGCATTACAGTACATTGCATTACATTGCACACTCAATAATTGCAAAAATAATAAAACATGCTAGCATAGAAGCCACCGATTTTGCTCACCCTTTCCCTTGTTGACCGGCTAGTGTAGCTGAACAAGCTATGCCTAAATGTTCATTCAAACCCAGGAAACACTGAAGAACATTACTATAATCACAGTTAAATGTTTCTATGTCTGTTCCTTTCCTTCTGTCTTTATTTCCATTCACATGTTCTGGCTCTTTACTCTCTCTCTCCCATTTATTCTGCCATAACTCACTTTCTGACCTGACCATGTTTTTCCTCTCTTGTAGCCTTTTCTCTTTATCCTTTTTCTTGTTCTTTCTCTGCTGTACTTTAAAATAGTGCTGCTGCTGGTGACGCCACCTTGTTTGAACAGTTGAAGTGGCAGTGATTCACAGTCATCAACACCTGCTTACTGGAGCAGTGCCGCAAGTTCTTCTTCCACTTTTGACATTTTATATCACCCCATGCTGTTCTCTTTATTTTTTCTCTCACTTTCTATATCAGTCTTTGTTGCCCTTTTTTTTACTTTCACTTTTATTCTGCTGTTCCTCATTTGCACCAACACTTTGTCGTTCTCGTTCTTCCAACCCTGGTGTGATGCCACAAGCTACGACTTCACCCCGTTTCACATCTCTCTCTCTCTCTCTCTCTCTCTCTCTCTCTCTCTCTCTCACTCTCTCTCTCTCTGTCTGTCTGTCTCCCTCTTTCTCTTTTTTTTTTGCTCTGTCTCTCCCTGCACCTGGCTGGGTCCCATAGCAGTGCTGGCAAAGCAGAGAGCAGATGAGACAGTGTTAAACAGTCTCATCTGCCAACACATCCAGCCCAGAGAGGTGCATTGTACTATGTGCTTTGTGTGTGCTTTGTGTGTGTGCGCGCGCATCCACAGGAGTATGTACAGTATTTGTGACTGTGCATATGTCTTTCTTAAGGTATATCCTACTCAGTATGTATAATCTAGTGTGTGTGTGTAGATGTATACAATCCAACACCAACACCTTCTTGATGTGCTGTCTCTTGAAGTGTGGGAGTAGTGACACACTGAGACTGTTAAACTGAGAGGGCCCTTGGCTTTGAACACTGACAGCCCTGTGGCTGGCTGTCTCTGCCATACAGTGGCGGTCGTTCAAAAGTCACCATCTTGATTGGCAAATCAAAGGCATCTACCGCCAACTGCTGTACTGCAGATACATTTCATACGGAAGTTCTCTCCTGTATTATGAGAAAACCCCACTAGGCAAGGGTGTGACAAAAATTTTATAACGGGGCTTGGGGATGTGACTGACGGTTCTCTACTGAGAACTCAGAGAATTTGTTTTATTTATTTAATTCCCATACATGTCTAAAGTCTGATGTCTTGGCAACTGCTAGTTTTCCAAGACATTTCAAACACACGGCTGGAGCATTTATGTCTTTAGACAGCCTGATGGGAATATTTTGATAGAGAGGCTCCTTAGGGCTGATGATGTATTGAGAAAATATTTTGTCATATTATTTACATAAAAATATGTTCAACTAGGAACAGAGTGATAGTATATAAATCTAGTCCTTGCTAGTGTGATGACCCCAAATATTACTCCTCTTGAAGTCAAAAGAGCCATCAAGATTTTCCTTCACTTTCTAGAGCATGATATATTACTAAGTTGTCATGCATCAGTGGCACTGACACCATTTCATTGATGGCACACTGCACCATATCTCAGCAGTTGATTAAAACTCTGCCCTGATTTTCACTCCGTAGATGACTCAAGTGTTGCCAACGCTGTTGTTATGATGCAGAACAACTGGAGGTCATGACCTTGGCGGAGGACTGCAGTGCTGTGGAAGTAGATGTGGATTTGTTGTGTGTATGCGTATCACTGTTCGCTGTGTGAAAGCGTGTGTGCCGTTGTGCACACATGAAAAGCATCCTCACAGACTGCCGTGGCTTTCATTTGATATGCAGTACAATTCATAGCTTGCTACTATTAATATCCATTCACTCTCCATTCTGCTATTTATCTATTTACTGCAGGGTGGTGGTGGTAGTGGAGGGCTCTGAGAGCAAGGTTGTGATTTCAGTAATGCTTTCTGAATAAAGGAAGGAACAGGGGCAGAGATGGGGAGAGGGAGAGAAAGACAGGCATAAAACATGGAGGGAGAGATAGAGAACAACTGCAACAAGGTAAAAGATTGGGAGATGAGTGCACAGAAAGTGAGGGGATTCAGTGGGGGGGAAATAGAGGGGGATTGAAATCCTCCCGGGATGAACAAAGAGAGGAAACACTTAAGATGACTCAATTCATCACAATCACTGCTACAAAAGAGAGGGAGGGAGAAAAATGAACGCGGGAGATGCACAAGAGAGCAAGACTATGTACTGCAATACATTAGCAAGACTGGAGTAAGTATATAAAAGGCTGCGCAAAAATTAGCGGGGGCTTGGGGGGCTCGCTCTTATTATATTTAATTTTGCTTTGCAGAGGGAAGTAGTATGCTAAGCCTTTTTAAGGGCACAAAAGAAGTCACAGTGACTATCAATGTATATTTAACATATATGATAAACACATAAGGCAAATGCACCTACTTGTCAGTTTAAAGTCAATATGTACGCTTAAGTAGCATGACTTTTGGTTTTGGTTTAACAAGCAGCACACAAATTAAAGAAAGAAAAAATACAAATACAGTATTCTACCGGTTTAATCATGGTAGAATACTGTATAAACACTAATCTGCACTAATTTAAAACCACCCCACAATGACCGTCATAGGACTCTTTATATATGTTTTATTTTGTTTATGATGTTGTATAGCTATAGCAGAAAGTCACACATTTAATCACAGAGAACATTAGGTATAGGCTAAAATATAAAATTTAGCAAACAAAACAAAAAGACTTGAAATAAAACATGTTCCTCCTGCAGCTGTTAAGGCACTCTTAATCTTCTACTAATGATTAAGAGGCATGTTAATTTAGTGTCCTTGGTTGTGATGCAGTGAGAGGATGCTTCACGATGCTTTTAGGCTTGAAATGTTTTGTGGAAACAATGGCCAGGCCTAAGACATAATTGCAAACTTACAAAGAAGAAATAAGACAATCTGTAATGTTAAATTTTACACTATAGTTTTGGGGACAGAAATATTTGCCTCGATATACATACATTTCATAATTTTTTTCTTATTAGTTAATGTGTTTGTATGCAACTATACATTAAACTGTCGCTAAGTAACATAATCCACTGCACTTCTGTATGACTAAGCTGAATGAAGTGTTAATGCTTCTCTCTTGGATAATAGCATTTTTGCACCACAGATGTGTGTAGGAAATTAGTGACAGTGAGAACTCTTAGCACTTAACTTTGAGTTCTAGTGTCAAAAAGCTGCAGGTGATGATTCTCAGTTGGATCAGCAGTATTAGCAGCCCTTTCACATATTATATTATATATAGAAAATAATACTTAATGGGGCTTTATATCTAGATGTGAACTTGGCCAGATAAAACATACAGTAATAGTTGCATTGTGCTGCATTCTTGTTGTGTGTTTTTTTTTTTGTGCAAACATCAATGATTTTAGTCAAGGTTCAAGTGCATAAGAATAATCAGCTGACAGAACACTGGAGCAAACAAGGGGAAGTTGTTGGTGGTTACATAACTGCAACAAAGATGGAAGAGCATTACAAATTGTACGGTTTCTGATTTTGTTGAGGTGATGTGTTTATTGAAAAAATTACTTTTTGTGGATGGTGCAATTTGAAGATTATTTGCCCGTTTTAGGGTAATAGGAATTGTGTAGATAGCTACTGAAATCTGAATAAGTGCTACTACAATTGTGTTGTATTTTGTGGTGATTCAGTGAAGGGAGATGGTACAGAGTTTGGCTGAATTATTTAGACATGTACTCGAACAAACTATATTCAGCATTTACCAATACTTTATATCATTAAGCATTTATTTTGTGTTCGTCAGTTCCAGTAACTTTTCCACACAATGTTAAAACAAAAAGCCAAACATCCAAGCACAGTCAAAAACTGTTTGCTTCTTGCCTTCACTGATAGTAATCATACTGTTCCTAACAAAACACCAGAATGACTCATTGTGTGGCTGTTATGATGTATAGGTAAGTTTAAAATGATTGAGAATTCATGTGTGCGTTCATGTGCACACATCAGGCAAGCTCTTCATACCTGTACTCAACTTTATGAGGACACATAATTGTGGAGGAAGTTCGTAACTCCACAAGATTTAGACGCCCCCCACCTCTTTTTAGTCAACCGCATCCACTCCTGAGAGAGTTCTCTTTCTCTGCCTCTCACACAGAAAATGTATTGGAGAGAGAGTGAAAAGTGAAATAGTGACAGGCAGGTGACGAGGTTCATCCACCAATCTCCGATTAGCTTTATTAAAAATGTACCAAGGACAAATGGAGGACCTCTCGGGAGACCAGATGAACTCTGAAAGGCAGGAGCTGTCTTTCAGGTTTGGACAGTAAAGACCCAGGGTGCACACACACACACACACACACACACACACACACACACACACACACACACACACACACACACACAAAGGCACGAGAGAGAGAAAACTGTCTCAGCATACATTCTTTGAGAGGCAAAATGTGCCAAAGAGAGTTAGAGATGAAAAAGAGGTGAGGAAAGCAAAGGCAGCGAGTCCCAGAGAGAGATTGAGAGTGAGGAGGAAAGACACAGTATAGAGAAAGACACAGAAAGTCTGTGAGGTAGTACGAGAGGGGAGGGAAAGAGAAACGGCGGGGAAGGAGGAGTGGAGGGAGACGCGAGAGAACGATAGAGTCCTGGAGAGGTTAATTGGAGGTTGAGGCGTGATGATATGATTCAGAGAGATCATTAGCATTCTAGAGCTAAATATTAATGACGCCAGAGCTCAACTTCAGCCGCAGGAACACTGTGCGACTGCAGGTGAGGCCCGAAAGACAGAGTCAGAGGAATAGAAATGCAGAGTTTGCAGCGCTAAGAACTATAAGCCATAAATGTTTTACACCATCATTAACATAATTTGATGGAGGCTTTTTGTCTGCGCAGGGTGGGTGGTACTGAAAGTCTTGCCAGGGTAATTTAGAGAAGGAAGCTTGCTTAATCATTGCGGATTTTACAATAAAGTCGTAAATTGCGGTATTTTATCCCCATTCTCTCCTCTTTTTTTTACACGGTGAGGCAAACCACAGACAATGGTTCCAGTATAAGCTTTGAACATGCTGATGTTGTACATGGTGGATATTGAGCTGAATGGCCCGGGAGCCTCTGTGGCACTGACAGATACAGTGCTGAAGTAATTAATCATAAGCACCAAGATCAAAGTTCCTCTCTAGAAACTCTTGCAGATGGGACCACTTAATGTTTTGCTTGCGTGATCACGCTGTTACAAGCATGCAAGCACACACGTGTTCACCTGCACACACACGCACAAGCACACACTTCTACAAATATCCCCTCCGGATGCACCAACCTGCTCCTCATTGTGGGTTATTTATGGCAGTAGATTGAGGGCCCAGGCCTTTGAATGTGTTCGGAGACATGTGAACTACAGTAAGTGGCTTTGAAATCCACAGTGGCACAGTATTAAAGAATTTCTCCTATTAGTGAGCTGGCAAATGCTCACTGGAATGGAGGCAGCTTACATGAATCACAGCAGATATTCATTGTGTGTGCATCTGTGTACATGCGTGTGCTTATGTGTGTGTGCGACTGCGTCTCTGTCTATTTCAAAAAGCCCTTTTAAAAAGGGAATCTAGGAGGATGGAAGAAAGGATTGGAGAAAAAAATGCATTACTCTTGAGGTAGCAACACAGGACCAGATCTACAAAACTATTAATCTCTTCCTCTGCCTCTGCCCCCCCTCAGCTGCCTCTTTCTATCTCTCCCCTCTTCTCCTGCTGCCTCCCCTTTTCTCCTATCTCCTCTTTTCTCTCCAGAGCCCTCCTCTGCATTTATTTCATTAATCCAACTCTCCTATCCTTTTCCCTTGCTCACAGATACTCCATCTATTTCTTTCACTTTACATCTCCCAACTCTGCTCTCCAATGCGCTCCCCCCGCCCTTTATCACTCTTTGTCTCCATCATGACTGGCTCACTCACTCCCTCCCACCACGTATCCATATTTCCTCCCTCTTTTCTTCCTCCTTTTGACCTAATCTTCTCTTTGTTTAATCTTTGTTTTTCTCAATCTTTTAGTCTCTTATTCTCTGTCTCTCTGGCACTTTCGATCTCTTGCTCTTTCACTCTTTCGCTCTCCCTTGTCCGTCTCTATTTCTCTTTCACTCTCTCTCTCGCAGGTCTCTCTCATCCTCTTTCTCTCTCTCTCTCTCTAACCCACTTCTGCACTGCCACTCTGCAGTGTTGCAGAGATTCAGACCTCAGTCTTGCATGTGGTCGAGGTTTCAAAGCCGCAGTACTCACCACAGGTTCAAATAAACACACACACACACACACACACACACACACACACACACACACACACACACACACACACACACACACACTCTTTAACTTGGTCGCAAACTTGCGCACTCACGCACACACACACACACACACACACACACACACTAACTCTCAGCACTCGCAGCTGCAGTGGTTCTGGCTCGGTGGCTTAGGCTGCATGGGGTTCCTTTGTGGGTGAGGAGCTCTACTGCAGCGACTTACTCATTTTTTTCTCCCTCCCTTTTTCCTGTCTGTCTCACCCACCCACCCTTTCTCACTCTCCTCCTCTGCCTTACGTTGCCTCACATGCCCCCACTCTATCCCCCCCTCCTTATCATCCCCCCACTCTTTTCCCCTGCCCCTCTATTATCCTCCTCCTCAATCAGAATGGTTTTTTTTTACTGTACATCCAGCTGTCCTCTCCCACACCTCGCCCTCACAACCCCCACACCCCATTTCAGTCCTCTGATGCTCACCCCAACCATTCTTCGGCCTCTCAAGTGTCACCCACCTCCCCCGAGACCTTACCCACCCACCCTTGGCCCTATTGTCTGCAGAAAAGAATACACCTCCTTATTATTCTCACTCTGCACCACCACCCGTTGCCGTGCGTGCACCCACTCACATTCATCCTCATCACTTCCCTTTCGCACCTCGGTACCCACACCTTCCCCTGTATTGGCTTCATGCACA
>NW_026136721.1:21608277-21610777 GCF_905237075.1 Dicentrarchus labrax | reverse complement strand
ACCTAACCTTTTGGCTGTGTGTAATGTATTATGATTAATGATTATTACACCCTTAAATTCTGTGATTGAGCTACTTTACACCTATTTCCTTTACTGTCTTTCCCCTCCTAATCTCAGTTTACTACCATTTCAATACTGGAATTTCATTACTACACATGGGTTATTCTATTTAATCTCTTATCAGTGCCGTGCATGATAATTAACTATCGCTGCCACTTCACTGGTGCACTGTGTTATCAAGTGTTCTGTTTAACTGCCTTGTTTTCCCTCTGAGCCTTGTACTATCGATACATTTTTGTACCGTGTTGTTGTCTGCTTTGTCTCTGCAATGTCTCTTTTTATGTCCTGTCTCCTCATTGCGTTTTCCTTACTTGACATTTTCCTGAAAAATACTTGATATTCATCTTAAAAATAAAATTAGCTTTGTGTTTCATCCATCAGAGATCGCAGCCCAGTCGGAGTCGAGCGAGATCAGGCAGGACTGGAAACCTCCATTTCTTAGCAATGAGGAGTTCACCCAGCTCATGCTGGAGGTCAGAAATCTCACATTTTGTATTGTAATCCTGTCTGTTAGGTGACAACAGAGGTGTTATATCCACTGTTATTTTACTTTGTGGTAGGTTTTTCATGACCAGAGTCAAGATTAATTCTAATTCACCTCAACAAATCTAATTAGAATTTTATTTCTAAAAATAAAACAGTGGCTGTATCATTTTAAGAGATTTGACTCATTGTTTTGCTTTCTTAACTAAAGACAAATTGATGACAGCCTTTTCCTTCCAGTGCTTTAGACCAACATTTAGGGATGTTCTCTGCATCTTGTCTTGCATTATCAGGCTCTGGATGGGTTCTTTATAGCAATAATGACTGATGGGAACATCCTCTACGTCTCTGAGAGTGTCACCTCACTACTAGAACACCTCCCGGTGAGTAACACTGTTTCCGTCTTCTGCCTCGTATGTATTAGTCATCCATTGTATTGTAGAACAAGCTTTAGCAGGATTTTTGTGTGTGTCTGTGGTTTAGATTAAACATGTCAGGATGACCTTTGTGTACAGAAAAAAGGGTTTGGCCATTCATCTGATTTGTGTGTGTGTGTGTGTTCTCATGCACGTATGTGTGTGCTCCACCAGACGGACTTGGTGGACCAGAACCTGTTAAACTTCCTGCCAGTTGGGGAACACTCCGATGTATATAAGGCTCTGTCAACGCACCCCACCGACCCAGAGAGCCTTAGCACCGATTACCTAAAGAGTCAGTAACACCTCAAGTCATATTACAACATATGTTATGCTTATTCAACAATCAGTAGTAATGTGTTGTGTGGATAAATAGCAATATCACTCAGTTTAACATTTACTTCTGTACTTTAAGATGCACAGCTTACAGCTGTTATCTGATATTTTTTAAAATTATATAAATGTGTGCTTGAGCCTTCATATTGAAAATGTCTTATTTTGTTTTTGTCGCAAGCTAGAACCCCATGTTTATCCAATTGAGTGTAATTAAACGTGTTAGGTATATATTACAAATTTAATCTTAAATTTCAAAGATAGTGTAAAGTTTTCATAGCTTTTTGGCTAGTTTGTTAGCTTAGTATAAATCCTACCCTGTTCATCTTTTGTCAGCTGGGAACCAATTTGGTGGATACAAAATAATCATAGCCCTGAGCCATTGTCTCAGACTAGAATAGCTAAACAAAAGGCCAGAGATAATTCTTAGTGCAGCAGCAAAGAAGTCTAAATATACTGGCTTATTTTTTGCATCATGGTTGGACATTATTATCTTTTGTGAAACATGAACAGTGTTTTTACTGGATGCCACAACAACTGTATTTTTGACATTTGATCTAACTTGTATTTTTCTTTTTCTTTCCAGCTAAGAACCACATGGAGTTCTGCTGCCATATGCTGCGAGGGGCCATTGACCCCAAAGAACCCCCTGTCTACGAATATGTTAAATTCATTGGCAACTTCAAGTCACTCAACAATGGTATGTCACTGAAAATTGGACAATGCACATATATTTCAGTGTCATCAGTCACACAAGGAGCCACACAGAACCACACTGTATATTCTTTGACTCAGAGTAAACCACCTTTTCAATTCTCTGTGTTGTGTAGTTCCCAACATGACGAGGAACGGGCTAGCAGGAGTGTTACAGCGGTCACTACAGCCTGCGTTCGACGACCAGGTGTGCTTTGTAGCCACTGTTCGACTGGCCAAACCACAATTTATTAAGGTATTTTCAGACACTAACACACAAAATCCTGCGGAGTCAATTATTACTAATTTTATCTAATACCACTTCTCTCTTCTGTTGTTTTTGTTTTTATATTCACAGGAGATGTGTACAGTGGAGGAGCCAAATGAAGAATTCACTTCTAGGCACAGTCTAGAATGGAAGTTCCTCTTTTTAGACCACAGGTAAACACACAAACCTAATTGTTAATTCCTCCTTACGCTGCCAGTATACACTGTCAGAGCTTGTAGGGTGGTCA